>NW_028166832.1:0-101999 GCF_964263955.1 Coregonus lavaretus
GGTGTCAAGGGTTTTACTATCCAGAAACAATGATAGTATTGGTGTCAAGGGTTTTACTATCCATAAACAATGATAGTATTGGTGTCAAGGGTTTTACTATCCATAAACAATGATAGTATTGGTGTCAAGGGTTTTACTATCCAGAAACAATGATAGTATTGGTGTCAAGGGTTTTACTATCCATAAACAATGATAGTATTGGTGTCAAGGGTTTTACTATCCATAAACAATGATAGTATTGGTGTCAAGGGTTTTACTATCCAGAAACAATGATAGTATTGGTGTCAAGGGTTTTACTATCCAGAAACAATTATAGTATTGGTGTCAATGGTTTTACAAGCCATAAACAATGATAGTATTGGTGTCAAGGGTTTTACTATCCAGAAACAATTATAGTATTGGTGTCAAGGTTTTTACTATCCATAAACAATGATAGTATTGGTGTCAAGGTTTTTACTATCCATAAACAATGATAGTATTGGTGTCAAGGGTTTTACTATCCATAAACAATGATAGTATTGGTGTCAAGGGTTTTACTATCCATAAACAATGATAGTATTGGTGTCAAGGGTTTTACTATCCAGAAACAAATGATAGTATTGGTGTCATGGTTTTTACTATCCATAAACAATGATAGTATTGGTGTCAAGGGTTTTACTATCCATAAACAAATAGAAGAAACCTGTTGATCTATTCGTATAGACTACAAAAAGTGTTTAATATATATATATATATATATATTTGGCAATAAAACAACAAATATTGTCTAGTCTAGTTTTAATCAAAGTCTCTCCTGTGTATTCCAGTCAGGGCATAAAACGGATTACTACAGTGAATGTTTAGTTTTCCTAGTGTAAGAAGGACACAGTGAATGTTTAGTTTTCCTAGTTTAAGAAGGACACAGTGAATGTTTAGTTTTCCTAGTGCAACAAAGACACAGTGAATGTTTAGTTTTCCTAGTTTAAGAAGGACACGGTGAATGTTTAGTTTTCCTAGTTTAAGAAGGACACGGTGAATGTTTAGTTTTCCTAGTTTAAGAAGGACACGGTGAATGTTTAGTTTTCCTAGTTTAAGAAGGACACGGTGAATGTTTAGTTTTCCTAGTGCAACAAGGACACAGTGATAATCTCCTTTCATCTCCCCTTCCAACTCACCACAAGGTAATTCGTTTTTCTCAACAGCAGATGATGTTTCTGAGACTTCCCTGCACGGCCTCTCCTGACAGCCCCGTCTCCTGCTCTGACTGGGTGGTGTTGTGTCTGCTATACACACTGACAGCCCTGTGTCCTCAGTATCACTGGGGTCACACACACAACAACACCCATCCAACAGCACTGTAAACACAGACACACACACACACACACACACACAGGCAATAATGCATACACACACACACACGAACAGAGCTGTGTTTGTGTGTGTATTTGAACGGCGATGCTCTCTGATCAGATGTGCACAACAAATCAAGAGTAGGCTTCCTGCTACGCTGTCTGTGTTTCTCTGGAGTTTAGACAGTCTAGATTGATGTGTGTTTTTGGGGCTCTGCTGAAGCACAGAAACATGTCAGAAATATGCAGTTTTTCCACAGTGAGGACTGATGGATACATTGACTGTCTGTGTGCCACAGAGAAGAATTACATGGAATGGTTTATTTGACACTTTCTCCTGGATCACTGACTTCTGTATACCAACATGGACAATCCTGTTGTCATGGTAAATGTAATGTAACACTGTCTTTATGCAACCAATTAGTTTTCACATTTATCAAACATCTCATCTATCTTCTGTCCCACCCATTGGGAAATTGCAGAAAGTAAAGAACAACAATTCCTAAAGAGCAACAACAACAACAACAACAACAACAACAACAACAAGGATAACACCAAAAACGAGCCCTAACCAATAATCATCCTCGTCGTTACCTGGACATTATGATCTTTCATTACCGGTGATAATCTCTTTCCCACTTTTTTTAAAATAATGAGGCGGCAGTATGATGTTGAAACTCATTAAAAACAAAACACTACATCCATCAAACACCACGCACACACACAAATCACACACACAGACACACACACACACAACGGACAAGTGAATTAACTGTGATTACTGGCAGAGATCCGCTTAGGGTCAAACGGAGGGAGAAAGAGAGACTGAGCAACAGACCAGACAGAAGTACAAAAACTAAAAGTAGAAGTTTTGTGTTCTATTAGGCTGTTTGTGTTCTTCCTCAGAGCGGACAATATAACTCAGTCTGACGTCCAGGGCTCTGATGGGCTGATCTGAACTGGGCTGAGCTGATGGGCTGAGCTGAGCTGGGCTGAGCTGGGCTGAGCTGATGGGCTGAGCTGAGTTGGGTTGAGCTGATGGGCTGAGCTGAGCTGGGCATAAAAACATTCCTACAACAGCTTGGCTTTTGACATGGCAGAACTGGAACGGTGCAAAATAGCACTGTTTATCACAGACAGAAACAGCAGTGTTTACATCACAGAATGCTGCTGAGGGGAGGACGGCTCACAATAATGGCTGGAACGGAGCAAATGGAATGGCATCAAAAACCTGGAAACCATTCCGCCGATTCTGCTCCAGCCATTACCAAGAGCCCATCCTCCCCAATTAAGGTGCCAACAACCTCCTGTGCTTTGTAGGTAGCCTATTGGGTTCATACAAGGACAAGACTATGGGTTACCTTCATTGGTAAGGGTTGCCCAGAGTGAGAATATCCGTTCACAGCACAACTGTAACAGTGAAGGAGCACCGTAGCAGGCTGGACCATCACAGCACCACTATAAGTTGTGGTCCTCTGTAGCTCAGCTGGTAGAGCACGGCGCTTGTAATGCCAAGGTAGTGGGTTCGATCCCCGGGACCACCCATACACAAAAATGTATGCTCGCATGACTGTAAGTTGCTTTGGATAAAAGTGTCTGCTAAATGGCATATTATTATTATTATTATAAGAGTGAAGGAGCACCATACCAGAAATCCATTTCAAAAGTAGAAATGTGTGTAAATAGGATATAGTAATGATATACAACACATTGTAATCAAAGACAGGCCGTAGTAATTGCCTACATGGCCTACTAGTACTCACCATAAAAAACAATGAATTGTGTCTCAAGTCTCTGATGAGCCATTGCAACCCACAGGGCACAGTCAACATGGTTAGCTGTAAAAACACCAAACTACCTGTGACAAAGGGTTTCGAGTCAGGAGTGCGTGTGTGTGTGTGTGTGTTCTTAATGATGCCGGCTTGGTGCCACTGTGTTTAATGTTGTTATTGTCCAGTTGAGGGTTGACTATTATGGTGTTTTATGAACGACAGTCCACAGGCCTCTACATCCATGGATATTACAAGTTATTTGCTTTAGGACCTTAGGAATAAAATATTAATTCAAAGCTGATTCATTATGCATGCATATATTAATCAGGTCTGGAGTAGAGTCAACAGCAGCTGTGGAGGCTATATTAGGAGATAATTGTGTGGCTGGTTATTTCAACAAATCCATTGTTTGACAAATATGAGAGCTTGGACTGTGTATTTGGTATATTGATATAAAACAGCTTGACACCTTCTTATTATTCAAGTTATGTTTCAGGATCTCATCTGCACCTCCCTGAAGTACCTAGTCACATAGTCTCATCTGTACCTCTCTGAAATACCTAGTCACATAGTCTCATCTGTACCTCCCTGAAGTAGAGTGGCTTGCTATTCACCCCCTTGGCATTTTTCCTATTTTGTTGCCTTACAACTTGGAATTAAAATGAATTTTTTGGGGGGTTGTATCATTTGATTTACACAACATGCCTACCACTTTGAAGATGCAAAATATTTTTTCTTGTGAAACAAACAACAAATAAGACCAAAAAAAAAACAGAAACCTTAAGCGTGCATAACTATTCACCCCCCCCCCCAAACTCAATACTTTGTAGAGCCACCTTTTGCAACAATTACAGCTGCAAGTCTCTTGGGGTTTGTCTCTATAAGCTTAGCCACCGGGATTTTTGCCCATTCTTCAAGGCAAAACTGCTCCAGCTCCTTCAAGTTGGATGGGTTCCACTGGTGTACAGCAATCTTTAAGTCATACCACAGATTCTCAGTTGGATTGAGGTCTGGGCTTTGACTAGGCCATTCCAAGACATTTAAATGTTTCCCCTTAAACCACTCGAGTGTTGCTTTAGCAGTATGCTTAGGGTCATTGTCCTGCTGGAAGGTGAACCTCAGTCCCAGTCTCAAATCTCTGGAAGACTGAAACAGGTTTCCCTCAAGAATTTCCCTGTATTTAGCACCATCCATCATTCCTTCAATTCTGACCAGTTTCCCAGTCCCTGCCGATGAAAAAGATCCCCACAGCATGATGCTGCCACCACCATGCTTCACTGTGGGGATGGTATTCTCGGGGTGATGAGAGGTGTTGGGTTTGCGCCAGACATAGCATTTTCCTTGATGGCCAAAAAGCTCAATTTTACTTTCATCTGACCAGAGTATCTTCTTCCATATGTTTGGGGAGTCTCCCACATGCCTTTTGGCGAAAAACAAACGTGTTTGCTTATTTTTTTCTTTAAGCATATTTTTTCTTTAAGCAATGGCTTTTTTTGGGCCACTCTTCTGTAAAGCCCAGCTCTGTGGAGTGTACGGCTTAAAGTGGTCTTATGGACAAATACTCCAATCTCTGCTGTGGAGCTTTGCAGCTCCTTCAGGGTTATCTTTGGTCTCTTTGTTGCCTCTCTGATTAATGCCCTCCTTGCCTGGTCCATGAGTTTTGGTGGGCGGCCCTCTCTTGGTAGGTTTGTTGTGGTGCCATATTCTTTCCATTTTTTAATAATGGATTAAATGGTGCTCCTTGGGATGTTCAAAGTTTCTGATATTTTTTTACAACCCAACCCTGATCTGTACTTCTCCACAACTTTGTCCCCGACCTGTTCAAATCAAATCAAATCACATTTTATTTGTCACATACACGTGTTTAGCAGATATTATAGCGGGTGTAGCGAAATGCTTGTGCTTCTAGCTCCGACAGTGCAGTAATATCTAACAATCAAAGTTTCCTAAGAGCTAGTCGCGAGGCCGCCATCTTCGTCGGCGCCAGGATCACATGTCCTGTTTGGAGAGCTCCTTGGTCTTCATGGTGCCACTTGCTTGGTGGTGCCCCATGCTTAGTGGTGTTGCAGAATAGGTGTATATACTGTGGGGAGAACAAGTATTTGATACACTGCCAAATTGCAGGTTTTCCTACTTACAAAGCATGTAGAGGTCTGTAATTTTTATCATAGGTACACTTCAACTGTGAGAGACGGAATCTAAAACAAAAATCCAGAAAATCACATTGTATGATTTTTAAGTAATTGATTTGCATTTTATTGCATGACATAAGTATTTGATCACCTACCAACCAGTAAGAATTCTGGCTCTCACAGACCTGTTAGTTTTTCTTTAAGAAGCCCTCCTGTTCTCCACTCATTACCTGTATTAACTGCACCTGTTTGAACTCGTTACCTGTATAAAAGACACCTGTCCACACACTCAATCAAACAGACTCCAACCTCTCCACAATGGCCAAGACCAGAGAGCTGTGTAAAGACTTCAGGGATAAAATTGTAGACATGCACAAGGCTGGGATGGGCTACAGGACAATAGGCAAGCAGCTTGGTGAGAAGGCAACAACTGTTTGCGCAATTATTAGAAAATGGAAGAAGTTCAAGATGACGGCCAATCACCCTCGGTCTGGGGCTCCATGCAAGATCTCACCTCATGGGGCATCAATGATCATGAGTAAGGTGAGGGATCAGCCCAGAACTACACGGCAGGACCTGGTCAATGACCTGAAGAGAGCTGGGACCACAGTCTCAAAGAAAACCATTAGTAACACACTACGCCGTCATAGATTCAAATCCTGCAGTGCACGCAAGGTCCCCCTTCTCAAGCCAACGCATGTCCAGGCCCGTCTGAAGTTTGCCAATGACCATCTGGATGATCCAGAGGAGGAATGGGAGAAGGTCATGTGGTCTGATGAGACAAAAATTGAGCTTTTTGGTTTAAACTCCACTCGCCGTGTTTGGAGGAAGAAGAAGAATGAGTACAACCCCAAGATCACCATCCCAACCGTGAAGCATGGAGGTGGAAACATAATTCTTTGGGGATGATTTTATGCAAAGGGGACAGGACAACTGCACCGTATTGAGGGGAGGATGGATGGGGCCATGTATCGCGAGATCTTGGCCAACAACCTCCTTCCCTCAGTAAGAGCATTGAAGATGGATCGTGGCTGGGTCTTCCAGCATGACAACGACCCGAAACACACAGCCAGGGCAACTAAGGAGTGGCTCCGTAAGAAGCATCTCAAGGTCCTGGAGTGGCCTAGCCAGTCTCCAGACCTGAACCCAATAGAAAATCTTTGGAGGGAGCTGAAAGTCCGTATTGCCCAGCGACAGCCCCGAAACCTGAAGGATCTGGAGAAGGTCTGTATGGAGGAGTGGGCCAAAATCCCTGCTGCAGTGTGTGCAAACCTGGTCAAGACCTACAGGAAACGCATGATCACTGTAATTGCAAACAAAGGTTTCTGTACCAAATATTAAGTTCTGCTTTTCTGATGTATCAAATACTTATGTCATGCAATAAAACGCAAATGAATTACTTAAAAATCATACAATGTGATTTTCTGGATTTTTGTTTTAGATTCCGTCTCTCACAGTTGAAGTGTACCTATGATAAAAATTACAGACCTCTACATGCTTTGTAAGTAGGAAAACCTGCAAAATCGGCAGTGTATCAAATACTTGTTCTCCCCACTCTATACTGAGATCATGTGACACTTTATTGAACTAATTATGTGACTTCTGAAGGTAATTGTTTGCACCAGATCTTATTTAGGGGCTTCATACCAAAGGGGGTGAATACATATGCACGCACCACTTTTCCGTTGTTTATTTTTTTGGAATTTTTTGAAACAAGTTTTTTTCCCTTCACCAATTTTGACTATTTTGTGTATGTCCATTACATGAAATCCAAATAAAAATCAAATTTAATTACAGGTTGTAATGCAACAAAATAGGAAAAAACGACAAGGGGGATGAATACTTTTGTAAGGCACTATTTGTCTTATGTGATTATATTTTATCTGATTTACTGGCACTCCCTTCCCATCACCCATCCATTCCTAATAGATACACAAATTCCCATTAACTCAGTATGAAAATGTACGCACTCACTAACTGTAAGTCACTCTGGATAAGAGCGTCTGCTAAATGACTAAAATGTAAAATGTAACTCTATAATCGACTGGGTAATTGGTTGGTTAATTGATTTGCTCATTAATTGGTTAATTTCCTGGAATCCCTTATCTGTGCCCCCTACGTCCCACTGGAGCGACCCTAGGGATTTGTGGATTTGTGTCAACATCCCCCCTCGCTCCGCCACACTGTCTCGTTCATTCATCCCCTCTTCACTCCTCCTCTCCAGACTGTGAAGCATGAGATTGGATTTATTCTGGAATTGAATAAAGCACATTGTTTCACATTGGTGGAGAGAAAGGGAGGATATAACCGATACAGCACCGACTCGCCTGGTTGGGGAAAGTTGATCAAAAGCATCACATCCAGGAAGGAAGAACTGTGTTTCCTCTAGACCCAATCCATTGAGTTTGTGTTAGTAAAAATAGAATTTCCTTCATTTCCTGGTGGTGCTCCAATTGATTTAGTCTGAGCTATGATAGTGGAGGAAGGTTGAATGAAACATGTCATCTCCAGGAGATCAAAGAAAAAGCTTGACTCAGATATTTCCAGGTACTTTAACAAATTCTATACCGATAAGGATGAAGTTTACTAGACACTAAGGTCAGTCTGGGGTTTTCCCATAATAATAATAGATCTGTGCTTACGGGCAACTTCCTACCCAAGGCAGTGGAAAACATTGAAATTCATACCCTCATGTGGGCCTATTGTTATGGACTAAAAGTAATGAAGAAGAACCTGCGTTGTTCACATTCAACCTTCAACAGTGTGAAATTCTATCTGTGGTTTTAATTGAACACGTTTCTCTGTTATCTCTAATGTCCAATATTCTGTCAGCCCTTTCAGTCGTATTCTCTGCCTCATAGTCTCACTGAATAGAGAAACACTATCAGTTAATTAACTACTATCTGCAATGAAACCATCATAATAGCATCTTTCAGTGTGACACCAATCCACTTGCTATTTAATGTTGAATATTAATTGTCCTATTCACATGGGAAGGGTAAGGACAGTGTATTAAACGTTTTGTTTTAGTTGAAGTGAAGAGAGTGAAAGGTCAGGATATATGGTGTGCTTTATGCAGTATCTTAATGACTATCTTCTGAAGACTGAGAAAGTAGCACTGATGGCCTTTAGTTCAATTTAAACTCTTGACTTTTCCGGGCCACACAGAGTTCATCGAAAATATGTGTCTGTATCTTTTCTAGCACATTTGAACTTTGAACTCTTACTCACTCGGTTGCATGCACAAACACACACACACACACACACACACACACACACAGCTAGACCAGACATGAGCAATACCCCCCCCCCCCCCCCCCACACTCCTCATCTAGCCAATTACCATCTTGATTGAACCAATTATGATGCTCATTCAACCAATCACAGGTACTGAAAGAACCAATCTAGCTCCCTGTCTCCCAGGGTCAGGGATGAATCAGGTGGTTCTGCCTGTCTCCCAGGGTCAGGGATGAATCAGGTGGTTCTCCCTGTCTCCCAGGGTCAGGGGTGAATCAGGTGATTCCCCCTGTCTCCCAGGGTCAGGGGTGAATCAGGTGGTTCTCCCTGTCTCCCAGGGTCAGGGGTGAATCAGGTGGTTCTCCCTGTCACCCAGGGTCAGGGTCAGGGATGAATCAGGTGGTTCTCCCTGTCTACCAGGGTCAGGGTCAGGGGTGAATCAGGTGGTTCTCCCTGTCTACCAGGGTCAGGGTCAGGGGTGAATCAGGTGGTTCTCCCTGTCTCCCAGGGTCAGGGGTGAATCAGGTGGTTCTCCCTTTCTCCCCAGGTCAGGGGTGAATCAGGTGGTTTTCCCTGTCTCCCAGGGTCAGGGTCAGGGATGAATCAGGTGGTTCCCCCTCTCTCCCAGGGTCAGGGTCAAGGATGAATCAGGTGGTTCTCCCTGTCTCCCAGGGTCAGGGTCAAGGATGAATCAGGTGGTTCTCCCTGTCTCCCAGGGTCAGGGTCAGGGGTGAATCAGGTGGTTCTCCCTGTCTCCCAGGGTCAGGGGTGAATCAGGTGGTTCCCCCTGTCTCCCAGGGTCAGGGGTGAATCAGGTGGTTCCCCCTGTCTCCCAGGGTCAGGGGTGAATCAGGTGGTTCTCCCTGTCTCCCAGGGTCAGGGGTGAATCAGGTGGTTCTCCCTGTCTCCCAGGGTTGGGGTCAGGGGTGAATCAGGTGGTTCTCTCTGTCTCCCAGGGTCAGGGGTGAATCAGGTGGTTCTCCCTGTCTCCCAGGGTCAGGGGTGAATCAGGTGGGTCTCCCTGTCACCCAGGGTCAGGGTCAGGGATGAATCAGGTGGTTCTCCCTGTCTACCAGGGTCAGGTTCAGGGGTGAATCAGGTGGTTCTCCCTGTCTACCAGGGTCAGGGTCAGGGGTGAATCAGGTGGTTCTCCCTGTCTCCCAGGGTCAGGGGTGAATCAGGTGGTTCTCCCTTTCTCCCCAGGTCAGGGGTGAATCAGGTGGTTTTCCCTGTCTCCCAGGGTCAGGGTCAGGGATGAATCAGGTGGTTCCCCCTCTCTCCCAGGGTCAGGGTCAAGGATGAATCAGGTGGTTCTCCCTGTCTCCCAGGGTCAGGGTCAAGGATGAATCAGGTGGTTCTCCCTGTCTCCCAGGGTCAGGGTCAGGGGTGAATCAGGTGGTTCTCCCTGTCTCCCAGGGTCAGGGGTGAATCAGGTGGTTCCCCCTGTCTCCCAGGGTCAGGGGTGAATCAGGTGGTTCCCCCTGTCTCCCAGGGTCAGGGGTGAATCAGGTGGTTCTCCCTGTCTCCCAGGGTCAGGGGTGAATCAGGTGGTTCTCCCTGTCTCCCAGGGTTGGGGTCAGGGGTGAATCAGGTGGTTCTCTCTGTCTCCCAGGGTCAGGGGTGAATCAGGTGGTTCTCCCTGTCTCCCAGGGTCAGGGGTGAATCAGGTGGTTCTCCCTGTCACCCAGGGTCAGGGTCAGGGATGAATCAGGTGGTTCTCCCTGTCTACCAGGGTCAGGTTCAGGGGTGAATCAGGTGGTTCTCCCTGTCTACCAGGGTCAGGGTCAGGGGTGAATCAGGTGGTTCTCCCTGTCTCCCAGGGTCAGGGGTGAATCAGGTGGTTCTCCCTTTCTCCCCAGGTCAGGGGTGAATCAGGTGGTTTTCCCTGTCTCCCAGGGTCAGGGTCAGGGATGAATCAGGTGGTTCCCCCTCTCTCCCAGGGTCAGGGTCAAGGATGAATCAGGTGGTTCTCCCTGTCTCCCAGGGTCAGGGTCAAGGATGAATAGGTGGTTCTCCCTGTCTCCCAGGGTCAGGGTCAGGGGTGAATCAGGTGGTTCTCCCTGTCTCCCAGGGTCAGGGGTGAATCAGGTGGTTCCCCCTGTCTCCCAGGGTCAGGGGTGAATCAGGTGGTTCCCCCTGTCTCCCAGGGTCAGGGGTGAATCAGGTGGTTCTCCCTGTCTCCCAGGGTCAGGGGTGAATCAGGTGGTTCTCCCTGTCTCCCAGGGTTGGGGTCAGGGGTGAATCAGGTGGTTCTCTCTGTCTCCCAGGGTCAGGGGTGAATCAGGTGGTTCTCCCTGTCTCCCAGGGTCAGGGGTGAATCAGGTGGTTCTCCCTGTCTCCCAGGGTCAGGGTCAGGGGTGAATCAGGTGGTTCTCCCTGTCTCCCAGGGTCAGGGTCAGGGATGAATCAGGTGGTTCTCCCTGTCTACCAGGGTCAGGGTCAGGGGTGAATCAGGTGGTTCTCCCTGTCTACCAGGGTCAGGGTCAGGTGTGAATCAGGTGGTTCTCCCTGTCCCCCAGGGTCAGGGGTGAATCAGGTGGTTCTCCCTGTCTCCCTGGGACAGGGGTGAATCAGGTGGTTCTCCCTGTCTCCCAGGGTCAGGGTCAGGGATGAATCAGGTGGTTACCCCTCTCTCCCAGGGTCAGGGTCAAGGATGAATCAGGTGGTTCTCCCTGTCTCCCAGGGTCAGGGTCAAGGATGAATCAGGTGGTTCTCCCTGTCTCCCAGGGTCAGGGGTGAATCAGGTGGTTCTCCCTGTCTCCCAGGGTCAGGGGTGAATCAGGTGGTTCCCCCTGTCTCCCAGGGTCAGGGGTGAATCAGGTGGTTCTCCCTGTCTCCCAGGGTCAGGGGTGAATCAGGTGGATCTCCCTGTCTCCCAGGGTCAGGGGTGAATCAGGTGGTTCTCCCTGTCTCCCAGGGTCAGGGGTGAATCAGGTGGTTCTCCCTGTCTCCCAGGGTCAGGGGTGAATCAGGTGGATCTCCCTGTCTCCCTGGGTCAGGGATGAATCAGGTGGTTCCCCCTGTCTCCCTGGGTCAGGGGTGAATCAGGTGGATCTCCCTGTCTCCCAGGGTCAGGGGTGAATCAGGTGGATCTCCCTGTCTCCCAGGGTCAGGGGTGAATCAGGTGGTTCTCCCTGTCTCCCTGGGTCAGGGATGAATCAGGTGGTTTAGTGACTGGGTGGAACAGAAGACTGAAGCGCTCAATGATCAGGGCTTGGAAATGGAACTTGTTGCGAAGAAGAAGGTGCTGTATGAGGTTGAATGTCAGAAAAGTATTGGGTTGAATTAAATAGAATCGCAACAGTGTTACAGTCAGCACAATCTGTAATGAAATTATTAAATATTATCTTTGCAAGGAGGCAGTAGGGAGTTGTACTGATCAAACACTGAATGTGAATTAACCGTAGGCCTGTATCTAAACTAACCTTTATTACAAAACAGTAAACCCAAAGGAAACAACAGCAAGGGTTCTCTTAAGAGACTTTCACTCTGTAGGCAGAGTCAACAAAATACTGTCGTCACTCAGGACAATGCTAACAAGAGTTCCTCCCAGCAGTTCTGTTCCTCTCCAGTGTTATACAGTATTGTCGACATGAGACATCAACTCAATCACAACAGACAAAGGAGCTGACGAATCACATCTGTTTAAGGTTTCTTATATCTTTATTAGAGTGTTTAACGTCAGCAGAGTTAGTGAAGGTGGCGTACCAAAGAGACGGTGGGAGTGGACGCATTGTCTTCAATCACATCAACAGGAGTATGGTTCAGAGAATACACACACACATTCTCATACACAGGTGTGGATGCACGGAAACGTCATACGGACACACAGAAAGAAAGGCAGATGCAGACACACACTCGCACACAGGCGCACTCACACACTCACACACACACTCACACACACACACACACTCTCTCACACACACACACACACACACACACACACACACACACACACACTCACACACACACTCACACTCACACACACTCACACACACACACACACACACACACACACACAGGCACGCTCACACACACACACACACACACACACACACACACACACACTCACACACACACACACACACACACACACACACACACACACTCTCTCACACACACACACACACACACTCACACACACACACACACACACACACACACTCACACACACACACACACACACACACACACACACACACACACTCACTCACACACACACTCACACACACACACACACACACACACACACACACACACACACACACTCACACACACTCACACACACACACACACACACACACACACACACACACACTCACACACACACACACACACACACACAGACACACACACACACACACAGGCACGCTCACACACCTCTCCAAGGCTCTGCTCTAATTCTGCAGGGCTCTTATTTACCCACTTCAATGATATCCCCCTAAAGCCTCTGAGAGTCAGTTTGTCAGATATTAGTTGGATTCTGTATGGCTAATGTGAGTCAGTCTGACTGCCTATCATCTTCAACCAATTAATAATAACATGGCTCTATAAACTACTCTCCGACTCGTGTTTACGTCAAGCAGCAAGTGCAGGGAGTCTACGACCACATCATGATCCAATTCAAATGTAAATTCAACATTCCACTGATAACTGAGGAACACAAGGACTTCAGTTCCACCGGTCACTAGACAGGAAGTGTGTTTTACACAGGGTTCCGTTGTGTCTGTAAGCACACAACGGAACCCTGGAGACAGTCTGAGGCCTCGCTGGCGAAAGGTCAGATTAGCATAAGGTCATTGGCATTCAGGTGTCGCTCAGGCAAGATATGGCCACTTTAAGGGATCAGCAGGTGATCTTTGACTCTACTCTCGTTCCCCTTCAGAATCACGTCTTATCTTTGTCTAGCCTGTTGAAAGCTTTGTGATAAGCTGAAAGTGCGCTCCACACCTTGTCTACAACTGTTGAGCCTTTAAAATATGTAGTGAGATGTTGTTCTCTTGAAAGGGGGTTTGAAATTCACCATTACATTACACAACTGTTTTATAAATAATATAATACAATCTAATACAATATAATATAATATATGGATATCCAGTCAATCTCAACACCCACTGGAGTGATGTGTCACCTCCACTGTCTGTTAGACCTATGGAGTACTTTGCTTCTCTACTTCCACACTTTAACTGCAGAGGGAAGAGCAGCAGCGTAGATGAACGACTAATTTCAGCATTAAAGCCATGGAGGCTGTCAGCCTCTGACAGTTTTTAATTTCCACCCGTGATTCACTGTAAGCTTCATCATAAGTCACAAATCCGCTCGCTCGGACGACAACTTTCCGCTTTGGGATAAATTATGCGGAACATATCGGTTCCAATGACCAACAAATTACAACAGGGCAGTGGGTATTGCTGCTATAACACAACACCTACTAATTCAAGGGTTTTCTTTATTTTCTCTATTTTCTACATTGTAGTATAATAGTGAAGACATCAAAACTATGAAATAACACATATGGAATCATGTAGTAACCAAAAAATTGTTAAACAAATCTAAATATATTATATATTTGAGGTTCTTCAAATAGCCACCCTTTGCCTTGATGACAGCTTTGCACACTCTTGGCATTATTTCATAGTTTTGATGTCTTCACTATTATTCTATAATGTAGAAAATAGTTTAAAAAAATCAGAAAAACCCTTGAATGAGTAGGTGTTCTAAAACTTTTGACCGGTAGTGTACGTTCATGGCCTCCCGAGTGGCGCAGCGGTCTGAGGCACCACTACAGCCTCGGGTTCGAACCCAGGCTGTGTCACAGCCGGCTGTGACCGGGAGACCCATGGGGCGGCGCACAATCGGTTCAGCGTTAGTGGAGGGTTTGGCCGGCCGGGATTTCCTTGTCTCGTCATGCTCTAGCGACTCCTTGTGGTGCGCTGGGTGCCTGCAAGCTGACCCTGCTTGTCAGTTGGATGGTGTTTCCTCTGATACATTGGTGCTTCTGGGTTAAGCGAGCAGTGTGGCTTGGCAGGGTTGGGTTTCGGGGTATGCATGGCTCTCGACCTTTGCCTCTCCTGAGCCCCTTGGGGAGTTGCAGTGATGAGACAAGCTCGTAACTATTAAAATTGATTTTGGGTGAGGTTTGATGTAACTACCAATTGGGGAGAAAAAAATGTATTGTTAAGTTTAGGCATTAACTCTGAAATCTTAAGGTTAGGCATTAACTCTGAAATCTTAAGGTTAGGCATTAACTCTGAAATCTTAAGGTTAGGCATTAACTCTGAATGGTTAAGGTTTGGGATAGACTTAAAACAAAAATTTAAAAAACATGATTTGAACATGCAACCTTTGGCGCTTTGGCACCAGAGGCAGATACTTACGCCTATCCGCCATCCCTGTCCACAACGCCCTATCAAAACCAAAGCCTACTTTAAGGTAACAGCGCTCACTGTTGCCCCTAGTGGCCAGTTTCCACGTCGTCTCCTGACGTCCTCAGACATGGATGGACGTTGAATACTGACTTGTATCACGGGTGACCTGGCTGGTGTGTTTGCTGTGCAGCAATTTTTTGTGACATTTCCAGCTGAAAATAAGAGTGTATTGGTCCACAGATGGTGCCACAGAAATACCAATGGAATGGGACTGATTAGAGTAGCTCATCACTCCTCTTTCTCTCGCTCTCTATCTCTCTGTAAAACATAACTCACTCTCTCTTCCATCCCTACAGCATCATTCTCTCCCCCTCTCTCTCTCTCTCTCTCTCTCTCATTCGTCCCTTCGCCATCACTCACTTCTGCACCCGTGTCTTCAACATCTCCAATCAATCCAGGATTGACCTCCAGACATGACATAACGAGCACTGATGCCTCATCATCATGGCAATGGCTGGCGATGGAGCACAGAGTCATGAAGATGGATCAGGAAGATCAATCCCTGGACAAGTCAAAACAGAGAAGGGGAATCTACACACTGATAGACTTTTACAAAAGTAGTTCATTCTGTTACATTATATTGTGTTTTATTCTGTTTGAAAGGCCTTGAGAGGTCAAACTTGTATAAAAAACAGTGTTTATTAATTATTTACCATTTACTTGTTAAATGTTAATGCTGGAAATAAACATTAGCATATTCAAGCAGCAGTGCTGAACAATTAATAAAGGTCAAGAAGGTTCAAACACATTTACTGCATGAGGCTAAATATTCAGTCTAAATACCTTAGTCCCCTGTAGCTCAGTTGGTAGAGCATGGCGCTTGCAACGCCAGGGTTGTGGGTTCGTTTCCCACGGGGGGCCTAACTGTAAGTCGCTCTGGATAAGAGCGTCGACTGAAATGTAAAAAAAAATACTGATAATGTGAAGTTTTGCATACCGATAGGTAGTCTGTTTCTATTAAAACTGTATACATATCACAATATAGTATCAGCTCACAATTAGCTTGTCGTAAAACGTCTCAGCTGAAAGGTCAGGCTTGTGGCTCAATATTCCATCTAATTACAAATTCTATGGTACTTAGCATCGTTTGTTTACATAAGGATTTATATCACATATGGCCTCCAAAGCAATGAAGTCTGAATCTACAGCCTGTAGTCATGGCAAGCTCTACATCCCTCCTGAACTCTCTAGTGTCACAGCCTCAGCAGAGACAAACTCTGTTTCCACTTTTACTTTTAATCCTTTAACACCAGCGCTAATGAACAGGCGATAACAGGGCTAATGAACAGGCGATAACAGGGCTAATGAACAGGCGATAACAGGGGCTAATGAACAGGCGATAACAGGGCTAATAAACATGCGATAACGGGACTAATGAACAGGCGATAACAGGGCTAATAAACATGCGATAACGGGGCTAATGAACAGGCGATAACAGGGCAAATAAACATGCGATAACGGGGCTAATGAACAGGCGATAACAGGGCTAATGAACAGGCGATAACA
Organism: Coregonus lavaretus; assembly: GCF_964263955.1. Taxonomy (NCBI): domain Eukaryota; kingdom Metazoa; phylum Chordata; class Actinopteri; order Salmoniformes; family Salmonidae; genus Coregonus; species Coregonus lavaretus. The sequence continues at coordinate 16,404 of NW_028166832.1, forward strand.
GGGCTAATGAACAGGCGATAACAGGGCTAATGAACAGGCGATAACGGGGCTAATAAACATGCGATAAAAGGGCTAATAACAAGAAAACAGAAAAAATAAAGATTCCCTTGGTTTGGTCTCCATGGAGGAGAAAAGGCTGTGAGATGGATTCTGGATTATTCACACACACACACACACACACGTATACACCCACAGAACATGAACATGCAAACACACATTTTTACATTTACATTTAAGTCATTTAGTAGACGCTCTTATCCAGAGCGACTTACAAATTGGTGCATTCAACTTAGGATAGCCAGTGGGACAACCACCCTTTTTTTTATGGGGGGGGGGGGGGGGGGGGGGGGTAGAAGAATTGCTGTTATACTATTCCAGGTATTCCTTAAAGAGGTAGGGTTTCAAGTGTCTCCGGAAGGTGGTCAGTGACTCCGCTGTCCTGGTGTCGTGGGGGAACTTGTTCCACCATTGGGGTGCCAGAGCAGCCAATAGCTTTTGACTGGGCTGACCGGGAACTGTGCTTCCGCAGAGGTAGTGTGGCTAGCAGGCCAGAGGTGAATGAACGTAGTGCCCTCGTTTGGGTGTAGGGTCTGATCAGAGCCTGAAGGTAAGGAGGTGCCGTTCCCCTCACAGCTCCGTAGGCAAACACCATGGTTTTGTAGTAGATGCGAGCTTCAACTGGAAGCCAGTGGAGTGTGCGGAGGAGCGGGGTGACATGAGAGAACTTGGGAAGGTTGAACACCAGACGGGCTGCAGCGTTCTGGATACGTTGTAGGGGTTTAATGGCACAGGCAGGGAGCCCAGCCAACAGTGAGTTGCAGTAATCCAGACGGGAGATGACAAGTGCCTGGATTAGGACCTGTGCCGCTTTCTGTGTAAGGTAGGGTCGTACTCTGCGAATGTTGTAGAGCATGAGCACATGCAAACAAACACACACACACATCTCTTCTGGCATTGGCCTCTTAAAGCAGCTGGCTCCACCTTAGTTCAACTCTCCCATCATAAGGCTTACGTTAAACTGTCATTATAAACTGGGTGGTCCGAGCCCTGAATGCTGATTGGCTGACAGCCGTGGTATATCAGACCGTATACCACGGGTATGACAAAATATTTATTTTCACTGCTCTAATTACGTTGGTAACCAGTTTATAATAGCAATAAGGCACCTCTGGGGGTTGTGGTATATGGCCAATATACCACGGCTAAGGGCTGTATCCAGGCTCTCCCCGTTGCGTCGTGCTTAAGAACAGCCCTTAGCTGTGGTATATTAGCCATATACCACACCCCCTCAGGCCTTGTTGTTTAATTATATTATGACGTGTCATAAACAGCTATAAAAGTGGATGTTGTCTTTTGAGAACTGACCAGAAGATTACAGATGGGATAATAGTCTTGTCTATATAGGCATTGGTTGAAGCTCAGTGTTCAATTCAAATCTCCCTACCATCATATCTAAGCCAATGTGACACCAATCTCAATGAAAATTCGCAAATCAACTTCATTGGAGGTGCACAACACACTCCCTGCCTCTCATCATGAGAGGTTTGTCCGTTACCGAGAACCACATACTAGATGTTTTTAACAGGGTCGTTAGCAATTGAGTTTTAAGAGTATTTCTTGCAGCTACCTAGATTAAAGTTTAGACGTCAGATTAAAGCGAGACTATAGCTTCCATGAAGTGACCATTGGACTTTTAAAAAATGCTGGATTGAGTAAATTGGTAGGTGCAATAGTTTTTAAGAACTTTATAATGTATTGCGCTCACGTGCTCATTTCTGTCCATTAAGAACCAACGATGTGCTACCTTTTTGTAGCATTTCTGACAATGCTAACATATTTTTTTCAGCCGAATCTCAGAGATCTAAAACCGGGCCAGCAACTTGGTTGCTCAGCAACTCAACAACACAAACAGCTGGCAGCCTGCACCAGCCAGGCAGCAGCCAGTCATGATAAGAAGTTGTTGAGGACAAACCTAGGCTACTATAGATAGCTATATGTTGGTACTCAATCTGAGGTTAATCAATAAATGCATAGAGATAAATTGTCCAACATGAAAAATGGGTTGGTTGTTATTAGTGAGCTGAATGTGGTTTTGTTTTGATTAGCTAATGTTAGGTCGCTAACTTGCTAGCTAGCCAGCAGCTGTAATGTTAACTAACTAGATAACATAACGTTATACCACAGATAGAATACCAATCAGATGAGAACTAACATTGGCTAGCTGGCTAGCTAGCTAACCAACAAGCGGCAGGTAACGGGTAGCTTAGTGGGTAAGAGCGTTGTGCCAGTAACCGAAAGGTCGCTGGTTCTAATCCCTGAGCCAACTAGGTGAAAAATCTGTTGATGTGCCCTTAAGCAAGGCACTTAACCCTAATTGCTCATATAAGTCGCTCTGGATAAGAGCGTCTGCTAAAATGTAAGCGAGGAAAGCTAGCTAGCTATATTCTGCCAAGGAAGTTTTTTTTAAATGTAAGGCCAAGGTTGCCTAGTTGATGTTGACATGTGTCTGTTACTTGAACTTTGTGAAGCATTTATTTGGGCTGCAATCTGAGGTGCAGTTAACTGAACTTATCCTCTGCAGCAGAGGTAACTCTGGGTCTTCCTTTCCTGTGGCGGTCATCATGACAGCCAGTTTCATCATAGCGCTTGAAGGTTTTTGCGAATGCACTTGAAGAAACGTTCAAAGTTCTTGAAATGTTCCATATTGACTGACCTTCATGTCTTAAAGTATTGATGTACTGTCATTTCTCTTCGCTTATTTGAGCTGTTCTTGACATAATATGGACTTGGTCTTTTACCAAATAGGGCTATCTTCTGTACACCCCCCCCCTACCTTGTCACAACAAAACTGATTGGCTCAAACACATTATGAAGGAAAGAAATTCCACAAATTAACTTTTAAGAAGGCACACCTGTTAATTGAAATGCATTCCAGGTGACTACCTCATGAAGCTGGTTGAGAGAATGCCAAGAGTGTGCGAAGCTGTCATCAAGGCAAAGGGTGGCTATTTGAAGAATCTCAAATATATCATATATTTTGATTTGTTTAAAAATGTTTGGTTACTACATGATTCCATATGTGTTACTTCATAGTTTTGATGTATTCACTATTTTTCTAATGTAGAAAATAGTAAAAATAAAGAAAAACCCTTGAATGAGTAGGCGTGTCCAAACGTTTGGCTGGTACTGTATAAATCTAAACTCAGCAAAAAAAGGAAGGTCCCATTTTCAGGACCCTGTCTTTCAAAGATAATTAGTAGAAATCCAAATAACTTCACAGATCTTCATTGTAAAGGGTTTAAACACTGTTTCCCATGCATGTTCAATGAACCATAAACAATTCATGAACATGCACCCGTGGAACGGTCGTTAAGACACTAACAGCTTACAGATGGTAGGCAATTAAGGTCACAGTTATGAAAACTTAGGACACTAAAGAGGCCTTTTTACTGACTCTGAACAACACCAAAAGAAAGATGCCCAGGGTCCCTACTCATCTTCGTGAACGTGCCTTAGGCATGCTGCAAGGAGGCATGAGGACTGCAGATATGTCCAGGGCAATAAATTGCAATATCTGTACTTTGAGACACCTAAGACAGCGCTACAGGGAGACAGGACCGACCACCGACCACAGGGAGACAGGCAGACCACGTGTAACAACACCTGCACAGGATCGGTACATCCAAACATCACACCTGCGGGACAGGTACAGGATGGCAACAACAACTGCCCGAATTACACCAGGAACGCACAATTCCTCCATCAGTGCTCAGACTGTCCAAAATAGGCTGAGAGAGGCTGGACTGAGGTCTTGTAGGCCTGTTGTAAGACAGGTCCTCACCAGACAACACCGGCAACAACGTCGCCTATGGGCACAAACCCACCGTCGCTGGACCAGAAGGACTGGCAAAAAGTGCTCTTCACTGACGAGTCACGGTTTTGTCTCACCAGGGGTGATGGTCGGATTCGCATTTTCGTCGAAGGAATGAGCGTTACACCGAGGCCTGTACTCTGGAGCGGGATTGATTTGGAGGTGGAGAGTCCGTCATGGTATAAATCTAAACTCAGCAAAAAAAGGAAGGTCCCATTTTCAGGACCCTGTCTTTCAAAGAAATGTCCGGGAACTTGCAGGTGCCTTGGTGGAAGAGTGGGGTAACATCTCACAGCAAGAACTGGCAAATCTGGTGCAGTCCATGAGGAGGAGATGCCCTGCAGTACTTAATGCAGCTGGTGGCCACACCAGTCCGTCATGGGGCGGCAGGTAGCTTAGTGGTTAAGAGCGTTGTGCCAGTAACCGAAAGGTCGCTGGTTCTAATCCCCGAGCCAACTAGGTGAAAAATCTGTCGATGTGCCCTTGAGCAAGGCACTTAACCCTAATTGCTCCTGTAAGTCGCTCTGGATAAGAGTGTCTGCTAAATGATTAAAATGTAAAATGTAATGGTCTGGGGCGGTGTGTCACAGCATCATCGGACTGAGCTTGTCGTCATTGCAGGCAATCTCAACGCTGTGCGTTACAGGGAAGAATTCTCCTTCCTCATTTGGTACCCTTCCTGCAGGCTCATCCTGACACGACACTCCAGCATGACAATGCGACCAGCCATACTGCTTGTTCTGTGCGTGATTTCCTGCAAGACAGGAATGTCAGTGTTCTGCCATGGCCAGCGAAGAGCCCGGACCTCAATCGATTTGAGCACGTCTGGGACCTGTTGGATCGGAGGGTGAGGGCTAGGGCCATTCCCCCCAGAAATGTCCGGGAACTTGCAGGTGCCTTGGTGGAAGAGTGGGGTAACATCTCACAGCAAGAACTGGCAAATCTGGTGCAGTCCATGAGGAGGAGATGCCCTGCAGTACTTAATGCAGCTGGTGGCCACACCAGATACGGCCTGTTACTTTTGACCCCCCCCCCCCCCCCCCCTTTGTTCAGGGACACATTATTCCATTTCTGTTAGTTACATGTCTGTGGAACTTGTTCAGTTTATGTCTCAGTTGTTGAATCTTATTATGTTCATACAAATATTTACACATGTTAAGTTTACTGAAAATAAACGCAGTTGAAAGTGAGAGGACATTTCTTTTTTTGCTGAGTTTATATATATAATTTGGCTGTATGTATTTTTTGATTTAGGCCTATTGTAAATGTGTATTATTGTTGCATCACACAAACATAACTTTGACAGAGGTAATGAACTGTCCATTGATCAGCACAACAACTGATAAAACAGGACCATGTTAGAAATAAAAGTTGTTCTGAGCTTATGTCAATATTACACAGGTAAGCTAACAGTTACAGAAATCAGGAATGCAGACAGCCTATATCTATCTGACCTACTGTGTCCAACATACCACCACCTGTTGTTATGATGGGCAACTACTGACCAAAAAAGGATGTTATTATAATTTTAAAAAATTCTAAGCAATAAAATAAAAGTTTCAAGGAAATAATAATATGCCAGTTAGCATACGTTTTCATCCAAAACGACTTACAGTCATGTGTGCATAAATTTTTACGTATGGGTGGTCCCGTGGATCGAACCCACTACCCTGGCGTTACAAGCGCCATGCTCTACCAATTGAGCTACAGAGGACCACAAATACAGGCGTCAACCACATTACTACAAGACAAAACAGCTCAATCAAGCCTGATGGTCTTGGAAGTATAAAAGCAAAGCTTGCTTAAAAAAAAAAAATATGTTTAAGCATGAAAAGGCAGCGTAATGGGAAAATGTCTTACTGTGGTGTGAGAATAATCTAATATTTTACCATGTATGCGGTAAAAATCACATTATTGTGGAAACATCTCCTCTAAGAGTTTGAGAAGGTTTGAATCATAAGCAACCTGCCTAGACATAGTTTGAAGTACAATACCAACATATCTGCTGTAGTAGTTCAAAGCTGTGTGCTGGAAAACCTTGGTAGAGCATGGGTGGAGGAGGCATGGTGCACTTCCTTTCTTTTTCGGCTTCAGACCAATGCCTATTCTCACTTAAAATATAGTTTTTTTTTGGTTTTTAATGTATATAAAGCCCTGGGACTGACATAACACATGGATCAAGCTGGTACAGTTTTCATTTAATTTAGTCTACAGTAGTGTACGTACAGCTACTTACAGTATACTACGGTTTATGTCATGCAATGTAAAGTCATTCAAACTAATGTTAGATAATGAAACAGCCTTAGCCAGAGTATACCCTCTGAATAGAACTTCTACATTAACAGTCTGATTGCTGTACATACAGTTGAAGTCGGAAGTTTACATACACTTAGGATGGGGTCATTAAAACTCGTTTTTCAACCACTCCACACATTTCTTGTTAACAAACTATAGTTTTGGCAAGTCGTTTAGGACATCTACTTTGTGCATGACACAAGTGATTTTTCCAACAATTGTTTACAGACAGATTATTTCACTTATAATTCACTGTATCACAATTCCAGTGGGTCAGAAGTTTACATACACTAAGTTGACTGTGCCTTTAAACAGCTTGGAAAATTCCAGAAAATGATGTCATTGCTTTAGAAGCTTCTGATAGGCTAATTGACATCATTTGAGTCAATTGGAGGTGTACCTGTGGATGTATTTCAAGGCCTACCTTCAAACTCGGTGCCTCTTTGCTTGATATCATGGGAAAATCAAAAGAAATCAGCCAAGACCTCAGAAAGAAAATTGTAGACCTCCACAAGTCTGGTTCATCCTTGGGAGCAATTTCCAAACGCCTGAAGGTACCACGTTCATCTGTACAACCAATAGTACACAAGTATAAACACCATGGGACCACGCAGCCGTCATACCGCTCAGGAAGGCGACGCATTCTGTATCCTAGAGATTAACGTACTTTGGTGTGAAAAGGAGAAATCAATCCCAGAACAACAGCAAAGGACCTTGTGAAGATGCTGAAGGAAACAGGTACAAAAGTATCTATATCCACAGTAAAACGAGTCCTATATCGACATAACCTGAAAGGCCGCTCAGCAAGGAAGAAGCCACTTCTCCAAAACCGCCATAAAAAAGCCAGACTACGGTTTGCAACTGCACATAGCAAAAAATATCGTAGTTTTTGGACAAATGTCCTCTGGTCTGATGAAACAAAACTAGAACTGTTTGGCCATTATGACCATCGTTATGTTTGGAGGAAAAGCCGAAGAACACCATCCCAACTGTGAAGCACGGGGGTGGCAGCATCATGCTGTGAGGGTGCTTTGCTGCAGTAGGGACTGGTGCACTTCACAAAATAGATGGCATCATGAGGAAGGAAACTTATGTGGATATATTGAAGCAACATCTCAAGACATCAGTCAGGAAGTTAAAGCTTGGTCGCAAATGGGTCTTCCAAATGGACAATGACCCCAAGCATACTTCCAAAGTTGTGGCAAAATGGCTTAAGGACAACAAAGTCAACATATTGGAGTGGCCATCACAAAGCCCTGACCTCAATCCTATAGAAAATGTGTGGGCAGAACTGAAAAAGCGTGTGCGAGCAAGGAGGCCTACAAACCTGACTCAGTTACACCAGCTCTGTCAGGAGGAATGGGCCAAAATTCACCCAATTTATTGTGGGAAGCTTGTGGAAGGCTACTCGAAACATTTGACCCAAGTTAAACAATTTAAAGGCAATGCTATCAAATACTAATTGAGTGTATGTAAACTTCTGACCCACTCGGAATGTGATGAAAGAAATAAAAGCTGAAATAAATCATTATTCTGACATTTTACATTCTTAAAATAAAGTGGTTATCCTAACTGAACTAAAACAGGGAATTTTTACTGGGATTAAATGTCAGGAAGTGTGAAAAACAGAGTTTAAATGTATTTGGCTAAGGTGTATGTAAACTTCCGACATCAACTGTAACTTCCTGTGATGCAAAATGAAAGCTTAAAGTGTCTCTTGACAGGTTGTCTAAGGAGAACACTGTGATTTGATGAAGTGTCTCTTGACAGGTTGTCTAAGGAGAACGCTGTGATTTGATAAAGTGTCTGTTGGCAGGTTGTCTAAGGAGAACACTGTGATTTGATAAAGTGTCTGTTGGCAGGTTGTCTAAGGAGAACACTGTGATTTGATAAATAGGGAAAAGAGGACAGACTCTTCATGACATTGCTGTTGCATATCAAATACACAAGCCAATAAAATGCTGAGTGTGTGTGTGTTTCAAAAACCAATAAATGACTGCCCAGAACAAACAGAGCTGGCAGGAGTTTGGCTGGCTATCTCTTAGCTTAGCTGTGTTTGTTTGTGTGTGTGTGTGTGTGTGTGTGTGTGTGTGTGTGTGTGTGTGTTCGTGCGTGCATGCTGTTCATTTCCAAAAAGGAACGGTGACTGCAATTCAAGTAATTACTGAAAATGTGGCGCCACTGACAGCCTAAGGACATTCGGGTTCATATTTGGACAAGTTAGATGTTACTTGATATACGTGTCAGCCATTAGCTCAAATATCAGTTTGTTGTGAAAGAGGAAACGTTATACTGTTCCTGCACACTAATAATGTTCATTTACAGTGTAATAACATCTTAAACCGTTTATCTTTATCGTTAGTCACGGCCCCCAACTGAAATGATTTAGGGGAGAAAGAAATGACGGAAAGGTCTCGACACCTTATCTATCCTTGGCAGGAATGTGCTCTCGTGCAGAATTAAAAAACACAAGGTGTGGTATTTCCATGGACGCCAAATACCTCTCCAAAAATACTTGACATTTGATAGGTAACTTGGGCAGGTTATTTGAGAGAAATACCCTATGCTGAGCCCCAATGACAAAAAAACTACATTTGCACTCATGTCTATAATGATTCATTGATTCTGAAGCGGTCAATGATTCTCTAAGGATTTATACAAATGTCATCTGTGGAGATGTGTGCTGTGGAGGTGTAAGCCTGCCTCTAATGTCTAGTCTCCCGAGTGTCTAGTCTCCCGAGTGGCGCAGTGGTCTAAGGCGCTGCATCGCAGTGCTCGCTGTGCCACTAGAGATCCTGGTTCGAATCCAGGCTCTGTCATAGCCGGCCGCGACCGGTAGACCCATGGGGCGGCGCACAATTGGTCCAGGGTAGGGGAGGGAATGGCTGGCAGGGATGTAGCTCAGTTGGTAGAGCATGGTGTTTGCAACGCCAGGGTTGTGGGTTTGATTCCCAAGGGGGGCCAGTATGAAAAATAAACTAACTGTAAGTCGCTCTGGATAAGAGCGTCTGCTAAATGACTAAAATGTAATGTGTGTGTTTTCTATTAAACTCCTATTTCTAAGTGCATATCTCCAGCTCCAACCCAAAGTTTCAGGAAGAAGAATCAAAAACATTGTGGCCTTGAGTGTCTGTCTGAAACACATTCCAGTCACTGCTGTGATTCTGAGGCTTTTCAGCCCTGTAGATGGTCTTAAATATCTCATACAAGGACAAACACAGCACACACAACTCTTTAATTTCTACACCTACACTACCTAACATTGATGTGGTTGATTAATGGGAATTCTCAACTAGATAAGATTAATCGAAGTGAGAAAACTATGAGATATCTGTGACATTTAATTAGTTTGTAGCCACACGGCTAGTTTGTAAAGTTTCCATCTAACAATTAGGTGTCTCAACTGAAAAGGTTTTTATCAAACATATTCAAAGACTAATTGCATATGTGATTGTATTCTTTTGGGGGTAATTTATTTGTCCTGCTAATTAAAATAAAACATTGAGTGGATTTTTAACAGGTGGCAGACAGTAGCATTAGCATGGTGTGCTGGGTGAAACCATAACTGCCATCTACACCTCAGTCTGGCATTGACTGTATGCTGTTTACTGCTCATTATAGGCAGCACTCACCCACGCATGAACATACATTACATTTACATTTACGTCATTTAGCAGACGCTCTTATCCAGAGCGACTTACAAATAGGTGCATTCACCTTATAGCCAGTGGGATAACCACTTTACAATTATTATTTTTTTTTTTTCTTTCTTATTTTTTTATTTTTTGGGGGGTAGAGTTAACTTTTGTTTTTGACTGAAATGGGCCATCATTTTTTAAAATCCACTATTCATGAATAATCTGAGTAATCTGAATGGAATTTGCTCCATCCCTCAAGAGGAATACAAAAAGGATATACCAATAATCATACCCTATAGACTGGCTTTGAGGAACAATGTGGAAAATCTTCAACTGGTGGTTCATGTAGAGTATGAAAAATGTATGCACTCACTAACTGTAAGTCGCTCTGGATAAGAGCATCTGCTAAATTACTAAAATGTAAACTGTAAACGTAGAGCATGCTACTCCATGCCACAGAGGCTTGGTTGAAATCAAACATGGAGCAATACTCCCCCCTAGTGGCTCAACATAACAATACTGGTTGAGGTGGAATAGTGGACAGGAGGCGGGGAGGAAATATTTGCTCGATTGTCAACAAAACCGGAAGGAATTTTAAATAAAGCAATGGATACCAAATCATGAATCCTTTAGAACTGCAACTTTATTTGTAGAACAACGTACTCAATGTGACAATTACATTTGACCTGTGAAAAGACAGACACACCAGAAACGAGACATGAACATATGTTTAATGTACAATTAATTAATCCCCAAAATTCCCAACAATAAAATCAAGTCTCTGAAATGCAGAATCAAACCCCATAATGCATAAGGCTACTTGTTTGGGATGGTTTGACATGTCTAGCACTTAAACCACAGGGATGAACATCACAATGAAACATTTTCAAATAACCTAGCTCGTTAATCGGCCAGAAACCTGCTATATTATGAAGTGTGTAAATCAAGGTGTTGGTCTTTATTTGGTTCCAACCATGTGCAGAGATGTTGAATGAAGTAACTCAATACTAATAACTGTATAGAGTAAGGCCAATGAGGCGAGGTTACGAATCTGGGACGGACACACAGAGTCGTTATCACAAAATGGAGGACAATCATGTAACAATAACATCTAAAGCCATCGGCAACCTTTCTATTCTATGCTTATAGACATGTTTCAAAACGGGTCTCATTAGTTTACTTTCCCATAGTACTTTTTACCACACATTCTACACCATTATTGTTTGTGTACACACCAGAGACCTCTGCAGAGTGGTCATCATAAAGCCCCTTAGCTCATCCATTAACAGCCGTGGGAAGGAAGGAACCAGATAGTTGGGATACTTAGGGTGTCACAATATCTTATTTCCCCTGAATCATGCATTCTTTCCCTACCTCCCATATAGCTAAAAGCATTGGACTGGTGGAGGGCATGTGCTAGAGAGAGTTTCCACCAACTTATACTAGTCATTTCCTTTCAAACCAATGAAGAGAACAAAATGCAGTTATAGGGAGGAAGGCGATGTGATTGGGACAAAACTATAGTCTACACGTTCCAATGGGGTTATGGTAAATGCAACGAGACTGTAGCAATCGCATGACATCTCCCATATCCAGTGAATGGAGACGACTAGGGCTTAGAGTTTCTCTGGAGTAACATGACCTGACAAGCAAAACCTCTGGACCCTAGTTATAGGCTTTAGGTCCAGAGCTTTTGGTTGGGAAAAACTCCTGGCCCACGGGGTGAGACAATAACAGAAAATGACATAATTATACACGTGGTTAAGTTCTAACCAAGCCACTGACAAGTGACGAGAGCGTGAAGCTACGATGGACTGAAGATGTTACTCATTATTGTGATGATTGTAGAATAACCATTATGATCAACTACATTATTTCCAACATTCTTTTCAGTAGATTTCTTGGAAATTAATCGACATCCTTCTCTAAATCTCCAAGGAAAATGCTGTTGGACGTTATAAAGATCCGTAGAACAGTCTTTTAAATCAGTTTCTGAAAGGGTGTTCAGTATACACCTCTGATGGGGAGCACTGGACTGGAGGACACAGCACTGGACTGGAGGACACAGCACTGGACGACACAGCACTGGACTGAAGGACATTGTTGCATTATTTCTCCTCTCTGCTGCTGGCTGCTGTGTACATCTTTCCTTCCCATGAGGCAGTGGGGTGTTCCAGAGGCGCAGCAGTCCAGCAGAGTCAAACTCCCATCAACTCCACCACATTATATTTTATTAATTATCATATCAATGACCACAATAAAATCCCTTTCAGACAGTAGAAAATAGAAAACAACCTTTTTAAAACCTAGAAAACAAAAACAAAGTCTGCCCTCTTGGTTTAGTGAGAGCATAGCTGGCAGAGATCGCTGAGGTTAGATGGCAGGGAGGAGGGCATCACTTGGAAAGGCGGGTAAAGAGTCGGTCGGCAGCAGGATTTGTGATGGGTCTAGCTGGGTCGGTCCTCTGAATGTGATTGGCTGGGGTTGACGGGACCCTCCTGCCGATTGGGGCTGGGTGTGTATGGAGGCGGGGCCTCGCTTATGATGCTGGCAGAGTCCTCGCCCTCAAATAGAGGGGGAGGGAGAAGGGGGAGAGAGGCGTGGCGAGATGCGTCGAAGTCGTCGCTCTGGGCAACCTCACTGTACGGAGGAGGCTTCAGGTCATCAGCTGTGGGGTCAGAGGTCAGAGGTCAGCAAGCAGAAATACAGGAAGTGAAGTGAAAATCTTTGAGTGCAGTCAACAGGGAAAGCAACTAAATAATGTTGCCTTGGTAGGCTGCACAGTACAGTGCCTTCAGAAAGTATTCAAACCCCTTGACTTTTTCTACATTTTGTTGTGTTATAGCCTGAATTTAATAGATTAAATTGAGATATATTTGTGTCACCGATCTACAGTTGAAGTCGGAAGTTTACATACATTTAGGTTGGAGTCATAAAAACTAGTTTTTCAACCACTCCACAGATTTCTTGTTAACAAACTATAGTTTTGGCAAGTCGGTTAGGACATAATTTTTCCAACAATTGTTTACAGACAGATTATATCACTTATAATTCACTGTATCACAATTCCAGTTGGTCAGAAGTTTACATACACTAAGTTGACTGTGCCTTTAAACAGCTTGGAAAATTCCAAAAAATGATGTAATTGCTTTAGAAGCTTCTGATAGGCTAATTGACATCATTTGAGTCAATTGGAGGTGTACCTGTGGATGTGTTTCAAACTCAGTGTCTCTTTGCTTGATATCATGGGAAAATCTAAAGAAAAGTCTGGTTCATCCTTGGGAGAAATTTCCAAACGCCTGAAGGTACCACGTCCATCTGTACAAACAATAGTACGCAAGTATACACACCATGGGACCACGCAGCCGTCATACCGCTCAGGAAGGAGACGCATTCTGTCTCCTAGAGATGAATGTACTTTGGTGGGAAAAGTGCAAATCAATCCCAGAACAACAGCAAAGGACCTTGTGAAGATGCTGGACGAAACAGGTACAAAACTATCTATATCCACAGTAAAACGAGTCCTATACGACATAACCTGAAAGAACACTCAGCAAGGAAGAAGCCACTGCTCCAAAACCACCATAAAAAAGCCAGACTACGGTTTGCAACTGCACATGGGGACAAAGATCATACTTTTTGGAGAAATGTCCTCTGGTCTGTATGTTTTGAGGAAAAAGGGGAAGGCTTGCAAGCCGAAGAACACCATCCCAACCGTGAAGAACGGGGTGGCAGCATAATGCTGTGGGGGTGCTTTGCTGCAGGATGGACTGGTGCACTTCACAAAATAGATGGCATCATGAGGAAGTAAAATTATGTGGATATATTGAAGCAACATCTCAAGACATCAGTCTGGAAGTTAAAGCTTTGTCGCGAATGGGTCTTCCACATGGACAATGACCCCAAGCATACTTCCAAAGTTGTGGCAAAATGGCTTAAGGACAACAAAGTCAAGGTAATGGAGTGGCCATCACAAAGCCCTGACCTCAGTCCTATAGAAAATGTGTGGGCAGAACTGAAAAAGCGTGTGCGAGCAAGGAGGCCTACAAACCTGACTCAGTTACACCAGCTCTGTCAGGAGGAATGGGCCAAAATTCACCCAACTTACTGTGGGAAGCTTGTGGAAGGCTACCCGACACGTTTGACCCAAGTTAAACAATTTAAAGGCAATGCTACCAAATACTAATTGAGTGTATGTAAACTTCTGACCCACTGGGAATGTGATTAAATAAATAAAAGCTGAAATAAATCACTCTAATATTATTCTGACATTTCACATTCTTAAAATAAAGTGGTGATCCTAACTGACCTAAGACAGGGAATTTGTACTAGGATTAAATGTCAGGAAGTGTGAAACTGAGTTTAAATGTATTTGGCTAAGGTGTATGTAAACCTCCGACTTCAACTGTACCTACACACAATACCCCATAATGTCAAAGTGTAATTATGTTTTCCGAAATGTTTACATATTAGTCAATACATATTCAAACCCTTTGTTATGGCAAGCCTAAATAAATTCAGGAGTGAAAAGTTGCTTAACAAGTCACATAAGTGGCATGGACTCACTGTGTGCAATAATAGTGTTTAACATGATTTTTTGAATGACTACCTCATCTCTGTACCCCACATATACAATTATCTGTAAGATCACTCAGACAAGCAGGGAATTTCAAACACAGATTAAACTACAAAGACAAGGGATGTTTTCCAATGCCTCGCAAAGAAGGGCACCTATTAGTAGATGGATATAAAAACAAAGAAATCCCTTTGAGCATGAAGTTATTAATTACAATGTGGATGGTGTAGCAATACACCAAGTCACTACAAAGATACAGGTGTCCTTCCTACGTCAGTTGCCGGAGAGGAAGGAAACCGCTCAGGGAATTTACCATGAGGACAATGGTGACTTTAAAACAGTTACAGAGTTGAATGGCTGTGATAGGAGATAACTGAGGATGGATCAACATTGTAGTTACTCCAAAATACTAACATAATTGACAGAGTGAAAAGGAAGCCTGTACAGAACACAAATATTCCAAACCAGGCAAGTAGTACAAACATTTTTTTTCCCGACCAATCGATTGGTTGAAATGTTAAAACGTGTATTTTTTCCCCACATAGACACATCCTATGTGTTTGAATCAAAATCAACTATATGCACTGAGATTGTCTGATGCTTTAAGCAAACTGTTTGATGAAATAATTAAAAAAGACACAAATGACTAGAGGGAGTCTGACCGCAATTGATTTGATTGTGCCGGGCCGGGCTCAGAATTAAAAACAAAAATACAGCGAGTGAATGTGTGACTAGCACCAGTTGTCTCCCTCTCCTCCCTGCTGCATTGACTACCACAGAACATCAGTGTGTACAGTGCTGTCCGTGTTGCTGAAGCTAATAATTAACATTAACATAATTACAGCAATTTTCTTACTGAAAAGCTGATACCGAAATCCCTCATTTGCTAATTAAATTTCTAAAAACATTCCCTATCCCCTTGCTCTCTTTACATGAAACATGTCTGCTTTGCATGCACGTGCCCAATGGGGCCTGACCTATAGCATATCACAATCACATCAATAAATTGGTTTAAACGAAGTCTGAACACCGTAACACGTGACAGCAAAATGGACACAGAGGACGTGACAAATAAAACTCGAAACGGGGGAATGTTTACTGGTTGCACAGGAGGTAAAGGGGAATGTTTACTGGTTGCGCAGGAGGTAAAGGGAAATGTTTACTGGTTGCGCATGAGGTAAAGGGGAATGTTTACTGGTTGCTCAGGAGGTAAAGGGGAAGTCAGATGTGTGGAATACATTTGACTAGCTGTGGAAAATACTGGAGATTAAGAAAAATAAGGTATGGTGCAAACAGATTACAATTAGATTACAATATCATTGTTTGGAACAATGTAAACACTAAATAAATAAGCGCACCAGAGTCTGTTGTACATATATATATATATATATATTTTTTAATGGTAAAGCCAAATACTAAAAACAGTCGCATTCATTCGTTAACGCAATTTCCGAAATGGAACGGGTTAGGCCTATTTATTGTTTTACGCTAATTGTTCAATGGTCGCTTTATTATTTTATTTTAAAACTAAAACGCTTGATTGCATGTCACATCTCCAAATGGTTGATAGCCTATATAAGTATTGAAATATAGGCATAAGTAAGTTACGGTATTAAGACTAAACAGGAGGCGCTCTTAGGCCTACAGCTCGATGGTGTTTATACAATGATCATAATAATAACAATAAGGAAATCAAGGAAAAAGGAGGGTTATTATTAATAAAATGTCTGACAATTTAGAACAGTGTAAACAGCACAACATAAATGATAAATAATACCAGATAGTGTAACGAGAAAAAACAGTTTTAAACCCACAGTCCGTCCTGGTCCCTTTCTTTATAAACACATTGTCAAATGTACCTGTCTTATTCAACCTTCCTCCTGCCCATTGCTTTAGCTAGTGCTTCCTCCTGCCCATTGCTTTAGCTAGTGCTTCCTCCTGCCCATTGCTTTAGCTAGTGCCTCCTCCTGCCCATTGCTTTAGCTAGTGCTTCCTCCTGCCCATTGCTTTAGCTAGTGCTTCCTCCTGCCCATTGCTTTAGCTAGTGCTTCCTCCTGCCCATTGCTTTAGCTAGTGCTTCCTCCTGCCCATTGCTTTAGCTAGTGCTTCCTCCTGCCACTGGCTTGTAGGCCGGCGTTCTAGTTCTCAGGAACGAAGTACAGATCTAGGATCAGCTTCCCCTCCCCCAAGCCTAAAGGGGGAAATTTGATTGCACCAGCCCATACATCGATCACCAATAAACACTATGAAAACAACAAGGAGACAGACACCAAAAGCAGCACATCAATGAACATAAAGAAACGTCTTCATACATTCATTGATGATGTGCTGCTTTCAGTGTCTGTGTGTCCTTGTGTTTTTATAGTGTATTCATTGGTGATGGACGTATGGGCTGGTGCAATCAAATTTCGCCAATGTGAGTGGAGGCGGCGGCTCTGTGATCATGTGTGAGTGGAGGTTGGCGGCTCTGTGATCATGTGTGAGTGGAGGAGGCGGCTCTGTGATCATGTGTGAGTGGAGGAGGCGGCTCTGTGATCATGTGTGAGTGGAGGAGGCGGCTCTGTGATCATGTGTGAGTGGAGGAGGCGGCTCTGTGATCATGTGTGAGTGGAGGAGGCGGCTCTGTGATCATGTGTGAGTGGAGGAGGCGGCTCTGTGATCATGTGTGAGTGGAGGCGGCGGCTCTGTGATCATGTGTGAGTGGAGGCGGCGGCTCTGTGATCATGTGTGAGTGGAGGAGGCGGCTCTGTGATCATTTGTGATCATGAAGAGATCTGCGGGGGTGAGGCTGTCTTTGATACAGCAGACACACACACAGTCACTGAGGGTGAGGTGTTGGCAGGTGATCTAAGCACTAAAGATCTAAGTCACAGTGAAGCCAAGCAGGGAAGTCCTCGTCCATTTTAAATAGGGCTAGCTACTACAGTACCATTTTGTGACTTCCTTTTTGTTCCTATAGTGTAGTGTCTCAATAAAATGTGGTCAGGATCCACTAGTGGAATCACATGGGACTGGGACAGGTAGCATCAGTTTAGTTGTGAAAACATTTTAAACTGACACAGACCATACTGACCTAAATAATGGTGTCATCACTAAAGAGCCCTTCTGAGAAGAGCAACCAGTGAGTCATATTTTTGTACCCAGCTCATGTTAAGTCGATGTGCGTAATCACTCTTTTCAACAGCGGTAGAATATGCCCCCTTTGGCAGCAGTGTGGTTGTGACGGGTTAAAACAAGCCTGTTGCCAGTGGTACCACAGAGCCAGCCAAGCAGGGCTATTATCCTGGGAGATGTGGTACCACAGAGCCAGCCAAGCAGGGCTATTATCCTGGGAGATGTGGTACCACAGAGCCAGCCAAGCAGGGCTATTATCCTGGGAGATGTGGTACCACAGAGCCAGCCAAGCAGGGCTATTATCCTGGGAGATGTGGTACCACAGAGCCAGCCAAGCAGGGCTATTATCCTGGGAGATGTGGTACCACAGAGCCAGCCAAGCAGGGCTATTATCCTGGGAGATGTGGTACCACAGAGCCAGCCAAGCAGGGCTATTACAGTGGTTTGTGAAAGTATTCATCCCCCTTGGCATTTATCCTGTTTTGTTGCCTTACAACCTGGAATTAAAATATATTTTAGGGGTGGTTCATATCATTTGATTTACACAACATGCCTACCACTTTGAAGATGCAACATTTTTTTGTTGTTGTGTGAAACAAACAAGAAATAAGACAAAAAAACAGAAAACTTGAGCGTGCATAACTATTCGCCCCTCCAAAGTCAAGACTTTGTAGAGCCACCTTTTGCAGCAATTACAGCTGCAAGTCTCTTGGGGTATGTCTCTATAAACTTAATAATCTAGTCACTGGGATTTTTGCCCATTCTTCAAGGAAAAAACTGCTCCAGCTCCATCAAGTTGGATTGGTTCCGCTGGTGTACAGCAATCTTTAAGTCATACCACATATTCACAATTGGATTGAGGTCTGGGCTTTGACTAGGCCATTCCAAGACATTTAAATGTTTCCCCTTAAACCACTCAAGTGTTGCTTTAGCAGTATGCTTAGGGTCATTGTCCTGCTGGAAGGTGAACCTCCATCCCAGTCTCAAATCTCTGGAAGACTGAAACAGCTTTCCCTCAAGAATTTCCCTTTATTTAGCGCCTTCCATCATTCCTTCAATTCTGACCAGTTTCCCAGTCCCTGCCGATGAAAAATATCCCCACAGCATGATGCTGCCACCACCATGCTTCACTGTGGTGATGAGAGGTGTTGGGTTTGCACCAGACATAGCGTTTTCCTTGATGGCAAAAAAGCTCAATTTTAGTCTCATCTGACCAGAGTACCTTCTTCCATATGTTTGGAGAGTCTCCCACATGCCTTTTGGCGAACTTTTCTGGCCACTCTTCCGTAAAGCCCAGCTCTGTGGAGTGTACGGCTTAAAGTGGTCCTATGGACAGATACTCCAACTCCACTGTGGAACTTTGCAGCTCCTTCAGGGTTATCTTTGGCCTCTTTGTTGCCTCTCTGATTAATGCCCTTCTTGCTTGGTCCATGAGTTTTGGTGGGCGGCCCTCTCTTGGCAGGTTTGTTGTGGTGCAATATTCTTTCAATTTTTTAATAATGGATTTAAAAATGGTGCTCAGTAGGGATGTTCAAACTTTAGGATATTTTTTTAATAATCCAACCCTGATCTGTACTTCTCCACATCTTTGTCCCTGACCTGTTTGGAGAGCTCCCTGGTCTTCATGGTGCCGCTTGCTTGGTGGTGCCCCTTGCTTAGTGGTGTTGCAGACTCTGGGACTCTTTCAGAACAGGTGTTTATATACTGAGATCATGTGACACTTTGCACACAGGTGGACTTGAACTAATTATGTGACTTCTGTGTATGTCCATTATATGAAATCCAAATAAAAATAAAATTACAGGTTGTAATGCAACAAAATAGGAAAAACGCCAAGGGGGATGAATATTTTTGCAAGGCACTGTATCCTGGGAGATGTGGTACCACAGAGCCAGCCAAGCAGGGCTATTATCCTGGGAGATGTGGACCTTTTCTCTCCTGGGTCGTGTTCACTAGGAACCAAACTTGTCCAAAAATAAAGTTGTTCTCATTTTTTAATGTTTTCTGTTGCAAAAGTCCCCAGAATCAGGATAGCTGAATTAGGCATAGAGTTAGCCAAGTGGGCTGAATTACAGTTGAATGTAGGCTAGTCGTGAAGACCTCCTACCAAATCCTACAGGCTGAAGACAGCCCTATGAAGTAGTAGTATTTATGCATATTCATTAGTTAAAGGCAATCAACTCTCTCTAGGTGCAGCCCCTTCAGATAAGACATGTATGACCTTCAGTGGTGTTTCTACGATCAATTTCCTGCAGCGCCATCTTTTCACCTAACCATATCCTGTGTGTGTGTGTGTGTGTGTGTTTACCTCCGGAGACAGCTTCGTATGGTGGAGGCATGTCCAGGTGAGAGAAGGATGCTGCCGTGGGGAGGGAGGCGGAAGGCTCGCCCACTGATCCCTCATCCTGAACCCCATACCAACTGGGCCAGATAGACGTCTGGGGGGGGAGACAGAGAGCGAGAACAGGAATTATTACCACATATACACACAGGCGCACTGCGCACGCACACACACTTTCGAGGTCAACCGGAACGTAACGATGAACACAAACAGAAACTAAAGCTCACTAGTATGCAAAAGACAGAATCTGCACCCTGCATCTCTCTCTCTCCCTCCCTCTCTAACTGTGTCCCAAATGGCTCCATATTCCCTACTTAGTGGACATTACATTTTACATTTTAGTCATTTAGCAGACGCTCTTATCCAGAGCGACTTACAGTTAAGTGAGTGCATACATTTTTCATACTGGCCCACCGTGGGAAACGAACCCACAACCCTGGCGTTGCACGCGCCATGCTCTACCAACTGAGCTACAGGGGGACTACACGGGCCCTGGTCTAAAGCAGTGTCCTATTAAAGGAATAGGGTACTGTTTGAGACACAACCTCTGTCTCTGGTCTCCCGCTGGTCTCTCTCCAGAGCCCTTTCAGTGGGGCTGCTGCCTGCCTGCTGGAGTTAAGGATGGCTCTGGGGCCTCCTCGCTGCACATTCCATTCAAATCTAAACAGGGAGCATCATGGTTTAGAAGACTGAAGGGAGATTAGAGGAAGAAGAGAAGAAGGGGGAGGTGAGCCAGAGAGGGGTTGTACTAAAGCACTGAGGCAGTAAAGGCTCGGAGTGGAATGCAACAGGTCATGAAAGCTAGCTAACTGGGGTGTGGCAGAGAAGGACCGTGTGGAATCACAGGCTCACAACACTCAGTTGTACCTGGGCTCTGTTCTGTCCACAGCACACAACTACATTCTAATTCCAGCCTAACAGAACTTCGGGGGGTTTTTCCTCCTCTACAATGACTTGAACTTGGGTTTCCTAGTAGAGCCGTTTCATTACAGGTCCAAACACAGTAACAGAATCCAAACCAGAAGTGGCTTGTGTGTGCATGGTCTCCAACATGTTCAAAATCAGATGACATTCTAAAGCAGATGACATTCTAAATCAGATGACATTCTAAATCAGATGTATTCTAAATCAGATGTATTCTAAATCAGATGCATTCTAAATCAGATGCATTCTAAATCAGATGCATTCTAAAATCAGACCCAGTAAGGTCATTACTGGGGACAGCTTCCTAGAAGAGCTAGCTAGAGGCTGGAATCTCCCCTTAACCACTACAGGCCTCATTCTTACAATGAAGGCATTTCCGCTATGAGAAAGCTAGTCCTAACAACGCTATAAATAGCCTAAAAACCCCATCTAGAAAACAAGTGGCACCTATAGTAATTCAGTAAATGGCGGGGCAGGGTCAGTAATAAAGCATCATCGTTATGGTGTGCACGTCGACCTAGTTAGAAGATCATTCACTCTGAAAGTAGCCTAACGACTTTGGGCCCGGACATAAACTTCGACATGCTTGTTTGAGTAACATAGCATTTTACAGTCCTTCAGGCACTATTGCTTAGCATAACACTGCTCTCTCTATCCAGTCAATCAGAAGGATATGACCTAGGCCAGGCTAGTATGGAACTGTTTTTGAGCACTATTAAAAAGAAGGGACAGTAGAGTCAAGATGGAGAGAGATGTTGAATGTGTTCCCTCAGAATGTTGGGAGCCAGGGTTCTGATTCATGGAGATTGCTTCCAGGTGTTCTAGGAAAGAAGCTGTAGAACACAACGGCAGAGCTTACTGGAAGGAGGACTGATGTCAGAGTTTGTATAATGCAATCTGGGTATTGAAGTCTTCTCCCAGACTTGTCTATGAAAACATCAAAGCGTCAGTTATCACAGTCACAGGCCAGTGGTTCTGGAGATATTAGTCCATATACAACACAAGGTAACACTTGGCGTTTTGGGAGGAGTCCCTGGCCAGTACAACAAAGGGATGCAGAGAGGAAAGTTGCATGAATGTCACTTTGAAAACTCCAGGAAACAAAATGGGGCGGCAGGTAGCTTAGTGGCTAAGAGCGTTGTGCCAGTAACCGAAAAGTCGCTGGTTCTAATCCCCCGAGCCGACTAGGTGAAAAATCTGTCGATGTTCCCTTGAGCAAGGCACTTAACCCTAATTGCTCATGTAAGTCGCTCTGGATAAGAGCGTCTGCTAAATGACTAAAATGTACAGGGGGTGGTCCTCTTCTCAAAGGTTCCATGAAAGATTGGAATGTTTTCTTACCACTAAATTGTTTACATATCTAAACAGATAGCATTGCATCTAAATGGAACACAAGCATTTCGCTAAACCCACAATAACATCTGCTAAATATGTGTATGTGACCAATAAAATATATTTGACAATTTGGTTTGATTCAATAGGCAGATTTCTGAATACTTGAGATCAGGGGACCTATTCTGGCTTGCCACTCCTCTGGAGCTCTTCTCTTTCCCTGTCCATTTTAGCTGTTCCTATTGGCTCAAAGACTTTCACAGGCTTGGTTTAGATTTGACAAGTGCTGGACAGTGACCGGTAGAAACACCACCTCTAACACTGGCTCTCACACATTCACTGTAGCCCCTTACACCGCTTCACAAAGGTTCTGAGACCCACGTACATAAGCAAATCAAATCTAATTGTATTGGTCACATACACATATTTAGCAGATGTTATTGCGGGTGTAGCGAAATGCTAAGCATATACTAGTGCTGAGCGATTAGCCGAAACTTCAGTTTATTTTCGGTTTTTAAATAACTAATTGACCGACAGTTAAATTATTTGAATTCCATTTAGTTTGTGTTTTTTTTCTGATCCCAACGTTTCTCTAGAGGCTAATCAAATCAAGCATGAACTATGGGATGTTGTAAGAAGGTGTAGTTTTCACCATAGTTAAGTGTGGAGAACGTGGTAATTAACTATAATGACAACAATCCATTGTGCCTATAGCTGTCTGGTTCTTGCCCAGGCAAGCCTGTGGGGCCGGCAGACAAGGACAGGAAGGGTTTCTACTAGACAGCACAGCCAAAAAGTCAAAATTGGCTATATGGTAAGAATTCATGAAAAAAAAATGATTTTTGGTCTTAATATAAGGTTAGGCATAAGGTTAGCAGTGTGGTTATGGTTAGCTTTAAAATCACATTTTAAGAAGATGAATTGTGGAAATTGGCGGGGTGTATGACTTTGTGGCTGTGGTAACTAGTGACGAGGACTGGAAAGGAGGGACAGACTGGATTTTGAATTGACAGTTGTTACTCGGCGGTCTTAAGAGTATTCCTTATTTACTTTCACTATTGAAATAGTGATCTCATCTGAGAGCTAGGCTACTAGCATAACTATGATTCCTCTTTAGAGACCCCCAGAGATGTATGGCTGGCTGCTACTTCCTGAGCAGAGATGACGACGATGATGATGATGATCAACTGCAATATTTCATTAAAGTAAAATGTGAATAAAGGATGGTTTATTAATAAGTGATATGCAGTAATGGGCAGTCACTACCACCACTAGGGTTTTATTAATGAAATAATGAAGTCATCTTCATACTAAAAAAACTAATGTGTAATATACACAACCCAAATATTGTATTTAAGTAAAGTAATATGAGTAAATGATAGCTAGAGCCTAATAAGTGATAAGCAGTAATGTACAGCAACCATCTCCAACTATTTTATTATGTGTTGTTATAGCATTCAACCCACATCATGCAATTTATTGTAAAAAATAATAATCGAAACCTACATTTTACACCGTTAATATTATTATTTTTTAAACCGAACTCTCAAAAAGCACTAAATCACTCAGCACTATCATATATACAGACACACAAACACGTACGTGCGGTTCGTACACACACCACGGCAACTAAACAAAGTGTCAGTCTGCTGTTAAACACCACAGGACTGCTTGGAAGTTGAGTAATTGACACACGGTGAGAAAGCATCCCATTCTCAGTCAGTCATTCACAGTGAAAGTGACTCATCTAAAACCACCAAGCAGTCAGGAAAGCAAACAGCTCGCCCCCACACACTGACACACACCTCTGAACAGGCAAACTTTAGCAACCCTCCTGACCTCTTCCTGTTTACTCCCCAATCTATGATATGCTTCCCTGTGAATGACTGGAACCAGAGTCTATATGGGGTATTGTGGTCCACCAGCCACTGTGGCAGGTAGATTAAAACAATCTACCAGCCACTCAGATTTTTTACCAGCCCAAATACTTGCTGCAAAAATTACACCAACACGCTATGTAATGTTTCTAAAACAATACATGTATTACTAGTAAGAAGTAACTCATGTGGAATAGTTAAAAAAAAAAAAATTGTGACCTGAAGTCTTTTAACCAAAATATCACAGATGAGACAAAAATGTTCACCTGCCCCTTTAAGGGCGGGAGGTTACCGTGGTAGCGCGACTGGAGTCATGTTTGTGCCTGTGAGATTGAGTCTGACTAGTAGAAGCGTGGTCCTCTCTTCTCTAGCAGTTGAAACTCAAACATAGAAAAACAACCTAGCTTGTGAACAAAACAATGTAAATAGCCAAGAAACACAAGGACAAAGTCTCACTTCAGAAGACTTTCGTTTCAAGTAAATTAGACCAACTTTTATGTCTGTGCGCAGCACTTCTAAAAATGAATCTTTCACTCAGCTCTTCACGTGCGTACAGCCCCCAGCCAGGCAGTATTGCAGAGCGAGGTGGAATAGGCTATATAGGATTTGTAGTTTACGTTTACATTTTAGTCATTTAGCAGACGCTATTATCCAGAGCGACTTAAAGGAGCAATTAGGGTTTAGTGCCTTGCTCAAGGGCACAGACAGATTTTTCACCTAGTCGGCTCTGGGATTAGAACCAGCGACCATTCGGTTACTGGCACAACGCTATTAACCACTAAGCTACCTGACTTTGTGTGATTGATTGACCAGTTATGAAACAAAATGGCAGAAGTACTTTGAATAAAGCTACTGCAGCATTTATTTTACTATAAATGTGATCATACTTGATTATTTTTATTCACAAATGCGAGTGAAATGCTCCCACTGAGGAGCCCTTGCCACCCGCCAACGAGGCTGGTGAAATAGACATCTTACCTGCCAATGCCAAAATGTACCCACATTTGGCAGGTGGCGGTTGTTAAATTTAGGCCCTGGACAGGATGAGAGCCATGCCTCAGACAGGATGAGAGCCATGCCTCAGACAGGATGAGAGCCATGCCTCAGACAGGATGAGAGCCATGCCTCAGACAGGATGAGAGCCATGCCTCAGACAGGATGAGAGCCATGCCTCAGACAGGATGAGAGCCATGCCTCAGACAGGATGAGAGCCATGCCTCAGACAGGATGAGAGCCATGCCTCAGACAGGATGAGAGCCATGCCTCAGACAGGATGAGAGCCATGCCTCAGACAGGATGAGAGCCATGCCTCAGACAGGATGAGAGCCACGCCTCAGACAGGATGAGAGCCACGCCTCAGACAGGATGAGAGCCACGCCTCAGACAGGATGAGAGCCATGCCTCAGACAGGATGCCCTCTCCCTACAAAAACTCAAATTGATTGCCAATTCATATACAATTATGTGTATATCAGCTCAGCCTGTGTTTTGTGGCCTGTCAATAACAGAGGGACTCCTGCACGCTTTGCTACTTACGTTCTGTCTCTCATACATCTGATGCACGTAGGCCCTCCCTCCCACGATAACTATCTGGGAATTACGAGGGTTGTTGAGGTACGCGGCCAGCTGTCTCTGACGCGAGCGGTACCAGCACACGTAGAAGAAGATCTTGATGACGATGAATATGATGACCACTCTGAAAGAGAGAGATGTACAGTAGCAAAGAACGTTGAACTCCATGTTGTTCAAAACCACATCGAATCAAGTGTTTGAAAGTGAATGGAAGAAAACTAGAATTAAAAGTTACTTACATGTACCAGTACAACTCCATATTGAGATCAATAGTCACCAGATCATGGTAAAAAAAATGATGGTCCCTGAAACACAACACCAAAGTAGTGTTTAGACATTTGAGGCACAGCCCAGCGTGTGTGTTATTCTGAAATAAGACGGCTGAGAGAAATTGTTTAGTGTAAACCCAAATGGAGAACTTGAATGGAAACCATAGCTACCTCACCTCTGTGAAGAATAAAGGAGTCCCCTTCGATCTGCAAGAGACATGTGGCACAATGTGAGCAACAGTTCAACATCCATCAAAGACAGATGACATGGTTTTAAACACCATTAACTTGTGGGAGAGGCACTTCAAACTACAGCCGGTTATTTAGATACTTCCCCTAAACAATCAATGTAACTTTAGCTTCTTAAACAATCCAAGTAGCTGGCTAGCCTGTCAACCACTGAAAGCACAACGAGTTAAAGGAGTAGTTCACTATTTTACAACGTGATGTTAGATGGTTCCTCATCCTGAAAGTAGTCTATGGGCCAAGAGAAACTATAATCCAAGGTTCAGTTTTCTATAAACATCCACTACAAACTTCAGCTAACCTTAGCCACCATAAGCTAAACATCTATGGAAGTGATTTGGGCATGTGAGCATGTTTACAAAAAATAATGTTCAAATCACCTCAAATTAATTCCAATCACTTAAAGGTGATTTAGCCATTTTAAAGCAAAACATGCTCACATACTCACACCCCCCCCCCCCCCCCCCATCACTTCCATTTATTGTTAGCTTGTGGTGGCTGATGTTTGTAGTGGCTGTTTAAAGCAAACTGAACCATGGATTTGTTTCTCCTGGCCCATACACTACTTTCAGGGTGAGGGACAATCCAACATCAAATTGTAAAACTAGAAAAGTACATTTCCTGAAAAAAATGTGGTGTGCATGCTAGCTTGTGAAGGACCGATTGATTGATAGGATAGCCTGAAGATGTGAAAGTTGGTTTGGTGTCTCTAGCTTGAATAGTTCAAGAGTTACTGGTGGTGAGTTATTTAATATAAATGTATATAAACTCAGCAAAAAAAGGAAGGTCCCTTTTTCAGGACCCTGTCTTTCAAAGATAATTAGTAGAAATCCAAATAACTTCACAGATCTTCATTGTAAAGGGTTTAAACACTGTTTCCCATGCTTGTTCAATGAACCATAAACAATTCATGAACATGCACCTGTGGAACGGTCGTTAAGACACTAACAGCTTACAGATGGTAGGCAATTAAGGTTGAATATATTTAAATAGTGGAGAAGGGTGGTGTTCATTATTAATAATATTTTTGAATTTGTGAGTGTAGTGTTAGATGGTAGGGTTTTTCTTTATTTTATTTTTCAAACAAAATATTAAGGAGTTGTACTCCAGTCTAGTAGGTGGCGGTAATGCAACAAAATGGATGCCAACCGCCATTAAACCTCATTGAAGAAGAAGAAGCAGCAAGTAAGGTCACAGTTATGAAAACTTAGGACACTAAAGAGGCCTTTCTACTGACTCTGAAAAACACCAAAAGAAAGATTCCCAGGGTCCCTGCTCATCTGCGTGAACGTGCCTTATGCATGCTGCAAGGAGGCATGAGGACTGCAGATGTGGCCAGGGCAATAAATTGCAATGTCCGTATTGTGAGACGCCTAAGACAGCGCTACAGGGAGACAGGACGGACAGCTGATCATCCTCGCAGTGGCAGACCAAGTGTAAGAACACCTGCACAGGATCGGTACATCTGAACATCACACCTGCGGGACAGGTACAGGATGGCAACAACAACTGCCAGAGTTACACCAGGAACGCACAATCCCTCCATCAGCGCTCAGACTTTCTGCAATAGGCTGAGAGAGGCTGGACTGAGGGCTTGTAGGCCTGTTGTAAGGCAGGTCCTCACCAGACATCACCGGCAACAATGTCGCCTATGGGCACAAACCCACCGTCGCTGGACCAGACAGGACTGGCAAAACGTGCTCTTCACTGACGAGTCACGGTTTTATCTCACCAGGGGTGATGGTTGGATTCGCGTTTATCGTCAAAGGAATGAGCGTTATACAGAAGCCTGTACTCTGGAGCAGGATCGATTTGGAGGTAGAGTGTCCGTCATGGTCTGGGGCGGTGTGTCACAGCATCATCGGACTGAGCTTGTTGTCATTGCAGGCAATTGCAAAGCTGTGCGTTACAGGGAAGACATCCTCCTCCCTCATGTGGTACCCTTCCTGCAGGCTCATCCTGACATGACCCTCCAGCATGACAATGCCATCAGCCATACTGCTCGTTCTGTGCGTGATTTTCTGCAAGACAGAAATATCAGTGTTCTGCCATGACCAGCGAAGAGCCCGGATCTGAATCGATTTGAGCACGTCTGGGACCTGTTGGATCGGAGGGTGAGGGCTAGGGCCATTCCCCCCAGAAATGTCCGGGAACTTGCAGGTGCCTTGGTGGAAGAGTGGGGTAACATCTCACAGCAAGAACGGTCAAATCTGGTGCAGTCCATGAGGAGTAGATGCACTGCAGTACTTAATGCAGCTGGTGGCCACACCAGATACTGACTGTTACTTTTGATTTTGACCCCCCCCCCTTTGTTCAGCGACACATTATTCAATTTCTGTTAGTCACATGTCTGTGGAACTTGTTCAGTTTATGTCTCAGTTGTTGTGTCTTATGTTCATACAAATATTTACACATGTTAAAGTTTGCTGAAAATAAACGCAGTTGACAGTGAGAGGACATTTCTTTTTTTGCTGAGTTTATTATAGTTGATAGAAGTTTGAAAGAATTACAATTTAGGATAGACTGACCACCTGCGTGCGCCTTCACGTGCATGTTGATTTTGTTCACCCACACCAGACGAGATCAGGACACAAAGGTTGAAATATCTAAATGAACTCTGAACCAACTATATTAATTTGGGGACAGGTAAAAAAAACATTAAACATTTATAGCAATTTAGCTAGCTAGCTTGCTGTTGCTAGCTAATTTGTCCTGATATATAAACATTGGGTTGTTATTTTACCTGAAATGCACAAGGTTCTCTACTCCGACAATTAATCTACAGATAAAAGGGGAAACCTAGTTAGTTTCTAGTAATCTCTCCTCCTTCATCTTTGGACTTTATATGGCGGTTAGCAACCAACTTTAAGGTGCATTACCACCACCAACTGGACTGGAGTGTGGACCTCAGTTCATCTTTTAATCACCCACGTGGGTATATGCTCCTAAAAGCCAATGAGGAGATGGGAGAGGCGGGACCAAGTTCTATTTTAGCGCCTGGCTATGCAGACGGGCGCGAGCAGTGTGGGTGCAATGATTGAATAACATGTACAGTTGAAGTCGGTAGTTTACATACACCTTAGCCAAATACATTTAAACTCAGTTTTTCACACTTCCTGACATTTAATCCTAGTACAAATTCCCTGTCTTAGGTCAGTTAGGATCACCACTTTATTTTAAGAATGTGAAATGTCAGGATAATAGAAGAGAGAATTATTTATTTCAGCTCTTATTTCTTTCATCACATTCCCAGTGGGTCAGAAGTTTACATACTCAATTAGTATTTGGCAGCATTGCCTTTAAATTGTTTAACTTGGGTCAAATGTTTCGGGTAGCCTTCCACAAGCTTCCCACAATAAGTTGGGTCAATTTTGGCCCATTCCTCCTGACAGAGCTGGTGTAACTGAGTCAGGTTTGTAGGCCTCCTTGCTCGCACACGCTTTTTCAGTTCTGCCCACACATTTTCTATAGGACTGAGGTCAGGGCTTTGTGATGGCCACTCCAATATGTTGACTTTGTTGTCCTTAAGCCATTTTGCCACAACTTTGGAAGTATGCTTGGGGTCATTGTCCATTTGGAAGACCCATTTGCGACCAAGCTTTAACTTCCTGACTGATGTCTTGAGATGTTGCTTCAGTATATCCACATACTTTTCCTTCCTCATGATGCCATCTATTTTGTGAAGTGCACCAGTCCCTCCTGCAGCAAAGCACCCCCACAGCATGATGCTGCCACCCCCTGCTTCACGGTCGGGATGGTGTTCTTCGGCTTGCAAGCCTGCCCCTTTTTCCTCCTAACATAACAATGGTCATTATGGCCAAACAGTTCTATTTTTGTTTCATCAGACCAGAGGACATTTCTCCAAAAAGTACGATTTTTGTCCCCATGTGCAGTTGCAAACCGTAGTCTGGCTTTTTTATGGTGGTTTTGGAGCAGTGGCTTCTTCCTTGCTGAGCGGCATTTCAGGTTATGTCGATATAGGACTTGTTTTACTGTGGATATAGATACTTTTGTACCTGTTTCCTCCAGCATCTTCACAAGGTCCTTTGCTGTTGTTCTGGGATTGATTTGCACTTTTCACACCAAAGTACGTTCATCTCTAGGAGACAGAACGCATCTCCTTCCTGAGCGGTATGAAGGCTGCGTGGTCCCATGCTGTTTATATACTTGCGTACTATTGTTTGTACAGATGAAAGTGGTACCTTCAGGCGTCTGGAAATTGCTCCAAAGGATGAACCAGACTTGTGGAGGTCTACAATTTTCTTCCTGAGGTCTTGGCTGATTTTCCCATGATGTCAAGCAAAGAGGCACTGAGTTTGAAGGTAGGCCTTGAAATACATCCACAGGTACACCTCCAATTGACTCAAATTATGTCAATTAGCCTATCAGAAGTCATGACATCATTTTCTGGGATTTTCCAAGCTGTTTAAAGGCACAGTCAACTTAGTGTATGTAAACTTCTGACCCACTGGAATTGTGATACAGTAAATTATAAGTGAAATAATCTGTCTGTAAACAATTGTTGGAATAATTACTTGTGTCATGCACAAAGTAGATGTCCTAACCGACATTCCAAAACTATAGGTGGTCTCCCGAGTGGCGCAGTGGTTCGAATCCAGGCTCTGTCGTAGCCGGCCGTGACCGGGAGAACCATGGGGCGGCGCGCAATTGGCCCAGCGTCGTCCAGGGTAGGGGAGGGAATGGCCGGCAGGGATGTAGCTCAGTTGATAGAGCATGGCCCCACAGGGGGTATGAAAAAAAACAAAATATAATAATAATGTATGCACTAACTAACTGTAAGTCGCTCTGGATAAGAGCGTCTGCTAAATGACTAAAATGTATAGTTTGTAAACTGGGCTCCCGAGTGGCGCAGCGGTCTAAGGCACTGCATCTCAGTGCTTGAGGCGTCGTCCGGGTTAGGCCGGTGTAGGCCGTCATTGTAAATAAGAATGTGTTCTTCACTGACTTGCCTAGTTAAATAAAGGTAAAATAAATAAATAAAAAAAACAAGAAATTAGTGGAGTGGTTGAAAAATGAGTTTTAATGACTCCAAACTAAGTGTATGTAAACGTCCGACTTCAACTGTATGTGTAAATGTATTTTGCACCGCTACGCCAGCAGGGATGTAGCTCAGGTGTGGTTAGCATGTGAAAGTTGGTTTGGTGTCTCTAGCTTGAATGTTCAAGAGTTACTGTGGGTTGGTTAGTTTATGCTAATTTGTATAATTATAGTTGATAAAGATCTTGAAGAATTTGAAGTTAGGATAGCCTGAACGTTTTAAAGTTGGTCTTATAGCTTAATTGGCCAAGGAGTAGGACCATTTTAATTAGCTACCACTGTAATACAGTCTAATTCAAACCCATGTTAATTTATGCACATTTTAAATGGTTATATTTATAAATATATAAATATCATTAAGAAAATCTGAACGCAAGCTATCTAAATTGGGTCAGTCTGAACATCTCAACGTTAGTTTGGCGTTGATAACTTAAACCGTGTAAGAGCAGTGGCATATCCAAATACTTCCCATTCAAGACTACAGAGCTTTTATTAACATTTAAAATAGTTATAGTTCAAAAAGTATAAACACAGGCAATCTATGTTGGGTCAGTCTGAACATCTCAACGTTGGTTGGCGTTGATTGCGTAAGAGGCGATACACGCCCAAATTTCCCAATTTTGCCCATACAAATCTATGGCACTTCATTGCCACTGAAATGTATTGGGAACTCATTTAAATATTGTTGTAGTACAAAAGCATTAATATCCAAAACATTTTCTCAAGCTATCTAAATTGGGGCAGTCTGGACATTTGGAAGTTGGTTTCGTGTTTATAGCTTAAGTCGTTTAAGCGTTAGAGCGAGCAGAAGAAATCAAACAATATGAGTATGAAATCTAGAGTTGTGCATTGTGTTGCATGCATAACTGATAATGAACTAGCTACTCCATTAATGTTAACCGTTAACTATACAAAAAAAGTATGCCAGCTAGAAAACTAGCTAGCTATAAATATCAAAAACAGTCTAAACGTTAGCTAGTTACAGTATGTGTTACATTTCCAATCTAAATAGGAACTAGCTAGCAAGCATTTCTTACAAGAAAGGGTAACTAGCTACAGTAGCTAGCTAGATACTAATTCGTTAGCCAACTGGCCAGTGCCTGTTGTTTGTATCGTGTTAGTTGGCTACTTAGCTACTAAACTTAGGTAACCAGCTAGTTAGTTAATACAATGGTGAAACGTTTCTGGTTTAAGTATTTGTGGCTAAGCATAACTAACAATTTACCGTATCAGCCAAGTAATTTAGCTAGTTTACGTTAAATCATCTAGAACCGCTACCCAGGCTTATCATGTTGTTTTCCTTTAGCTGTGTGGCTTGCAGGACATTAGCCAGCTAGCTAGTTTAGCTAAACATCAACGATTTAATCAAACACTGTCTGATGTTATCCTCATGCCGAGGTAATCCAACTACCTGTCAATTTCCGAAGTTTGTAATCCTTCCAAAAAATTGTTTGAAGTCCTTTATTTAGCACCCATTTGTTTGACCATCCTACCTTGACTGCTGCTCACGTTGAGCGCTGAGCTGGTTAGCGATGAGGGAGGGGCGAGGCTCTAGCTGCGGACTGCAGTCACCACAAGGAACGCCCCACACGAACGACATTAGCATTGCGTCACAACATACCACGCCCACTACCATTGACGCCGCTTGTAACAGTGTGGACAATACAGTACCGGTAATGAAAGATGCCTTCTCTTTGAGTGGCTGTATTTGAATTTAAATCCCGATAAACCAGGAAGATTATGATCAATACTCGTGGATTATATGACTTTTTGGGGGGGGTAAACTGACCCTTTCTTATATGAAGTAACAGAAGGTGATTGGAAAACACCTTCTGGCATGGCTGAACAGATGCTAATCACCTCAGATGCTAGCAGGGACACAGAAGCATGCAGCCCATGTGAAGACTTTCCAGAACTAATGGCAAAATACTCCTTATTTACACCACTGCCACCTACGCCGAGTAAGAACCCTCCTACCAAATACAGTGTAGTCGAAACATTTTCTACCAAACCTGACATTCTCAAGGCCATCTTTGAGAAACTGTCCATCTTTGAAAAGACCACAGAGACTAGAGGTTGACGCGGGAGTGAAAATTCATTCCTATCCTCTCAGGGAAAGTGGGGGTGTCGAAAGGAACCATATATGGAGAACTGGGGATTTCGAAACGAGTCTTTTAACACTAGAAGTGCTAGAATTCCACAACTACTATAATTATATGGTTCCTTTCAAAACCCCAACTTCTTATATGGTTCCTTTCAAAACCCCCACTCCGTTTGACACCCCCACTTTTCCTGAGAGATGCTGTTACGAACCCCGTGGCTTTAAACGTCTAGGGTGGATGGACAAGAGACCCGTAACATAATTCATGCAAATTAGAATCGTGACATGGAACAGTGAGAACAAAAACTACACGACAACCATAAACTACCATCAAACATAACATGTTTATTTTTGAACACACGGTAAAGGTTTGGGAAAAAGGGCTGAGCAGGACCCAAGAAATGAAACAATAGTGTAAAAAAAACCTAAACTAATCTTGTATGCCTCAAGAACCACTAAGCTACTGCTAATCATACAAAAATACAGTGGGTGGTCCCTCACGTCTAACTAGTGTTTTTAGACAGTTTTCTTCCTACGGGTAATGTATGCCCAAGGGCAACTTGCTTAAATTCCCCTTTTCCCAGAAACACACAACAAAGTTACCAAACAGAGTAACCAGCAAATGAGTGAGTACACAAAACACCACAGTATCCATACTCACATACAGAAAATAGTCTCTAACAAAGTTACCAAACAGAGTAACAAGCAAATGCGTGAGTACACAAAACGCAGGACACCACAGTATCCATACTCCCATACATAAAATAGTCTCTAACAACAAACACAACTGACCGGCTTTTAAACAATGGGATGTGTGATTGAAAAACCAGAAACAGGTGGTGCAATGCAGAGGAATGTCCACTGATTGGTCCACCTCAGCAATCAGCAGACACCCCAACGACCACCAATCAGGAACATACAGGACACCTGTGATTAGGGCAGAAGGAGAGGAAAAACACAAAAAGACACAGGATACCTGTATCCGTAACAGATGCACTGCACTGAGAGATGACTGATCTGAGAGATGACGTTGCAGCTGGACCCCTCTTCACCTGTCCAGAACTTGACTCAAGAACTTAACTCCCATTCCTGCCAGAATCCCGCGGGACCCACAAGGCCCGCAGGAGTCCTGTTCCTGTATCAACCTCTAACAGACACTACCTCCAAGTCAATGGAATCTCTCTGAGCCACTGTGCAGCAGCTCCTCAGCCAGGTGTCAACTCAAAGCGAAAAAAAATACTGACAATGGAAGCTGAAGTACAGAAACTGCAGCAGGTGAATCTCCAGCTGCGACAGAACGTCATCGAAGTCCAGTGCCACAGCCGGAGTTGGAAACTGAATGGGGTGAGAGAAGAGGACGTGGTGAACATATGGAGCGTTACCATTGGTGAACATATGGAGCGTTACCATTGGTGAACATATGGAGCGTTACCATTGGTGAACATATGGAGCGTTACCATTGACATCCTAGCACAGTAGCACCCAGGATTCAAGACAAGCTCCTGGACGTCGTCGACGTGGTGCACCACCTGGGAAAGCGAAGGGATGACGGATCTCCGCGACAACCATCATGCGGTTTCACAATGAGAATCTACAGAGATGTCGTATGGAAAGAAACGGACAGGGGAAAGGGGGATACCTAGTCAGAAGCGAAGGAGTCCAGGTTTCTTGTGGAGAATAAATTACGCATCAAAGAGGCTCTCACTGAAGAGGTTTTAATACAAACTGACAGTGATCGATACATGCCGTTTCTTTAATACAAACTTAAACGAATACACCTGGTGTAATGGGTCAATGATGGTCGGATCCACAATTGATCTGTTTCTAATTTCTCCCCCAATTTTACAACAG
Source organism: Coregonus lavaretus (assembly GCF_964263955.1). Classification (NCBI taxonomy): domain Eukaryota; kingdom Metazoa; phylum Chordata; class Actinopteri; order Salmoniformes; family Salmonidae; genus Coregonus; species Coregonus lavaretus. Next base: position 51,468 of record NW_028166832.1, read on the forward strand.
TAAGTTATAAACATGCTACTTTGACTGATCATAAAATTATATTACTGAAGTTAGAATGTTCTGAAAAATCCAGTGGCATTCGAGGATACTGGAAACGTAATAATTCACTCCTAAATGATCCAGTCTTTACCAAGAGCATGAAGAGCTTAATCAGGGACTTGTTTAATTCAAATGATTTAGAACCAAAGCATGGAAGTAACTGGGAAATATTTCAATTCAAAGTAAGATCTATCTCCATTACACGCAGTAAGGAACTAAAGAAGCAAAAATGTTTGAAAGAAGATGAGCTTAAGAAATGAATGTTATTTTAGAAAAGGATACTCTTTCAGCAGAGGAAGAAACAGATTTGAATACATCTCGAATAGAACTAGATCAAATGTACATTGATTTAGCTAAAGGGGCCTTTATTAGATCTAACATGGGTTGAGGAGGGTGAGAAAAACAAGCAATTTTTTTTTGCTGTTGAAAAAAGGAACTATAAGAAAACATACCTTGTGTAAAGACCCTAAGATCATGTCTAACTTTGTTCTATGAAATGGGATTAAATGTGAACCATGTCCATGGTCATGTTCCAATTATTGTTCCAAGTCCATATGTGAAACAAGTCTGGTTTCATGAAAGGTCGCCACATCAGCTGTAACATTAGATTCGTTTTAGACTTGATTGATTACGCTGATTCAATTGACTCCGAGGCTATTGCTTTAATTATTCCTCGACTTTTGTAAAGCATTTGATACAATAGAACACAAGTCCCTAATACATTCGTTGTACACTTTTGGTTTCGGTACTAGCTTTGTCTTTGTTATCAATATGTTTTTTAAAGATATTAATAGTTATATTATGATTAATCGTAACACATCTAAAATACTTAATATTCACCGTTGTCTACGGCAGGGTTGCGCTATTTCAGCTTTCTTATTCATTTCAGTTGTAGAATTACTATCTATTAGCATTTTAAACAACCCCGAATTAAAAGGTATTTAAATATTTGGGAAAATAAATAAAAATATCTCAGTTAGCAGATGATACAACTCTGTTTCTAAAAGATAAGGATCAAGTTTCTATTATACTTAACATTATCAAATCATTCTCTTCAGCTTCTGGTCTGGAACTTAACTTAAATAAATGCTAAATATTGTTCCTACGTAAATCAAATTACCAATCTATTGAGAATATTCCAGTGAAAGATAATGTGAAATATTTAGGGGTGCACATGGCGAAAAACCATATTGTCCGTCAACATCTCAATTTCTCTCAGTGATTAAAGAAAACTAAATCCATTTTTAATAACTGGCTCCAGCATGACCTCTCTATTATAGAAAGGGGTTTATTGTCCAAATCAGAGGGTCTGTCACGTGTTGTCTACCCTGCTCTATCCCTATTTGTAGCTGATCAAACCAGCAAGGATATCAACACAACTTTCCTAGACTTTATATGGAAAAATAAAGAACACAAACTTAAGAAGTCTGATGATGGGCTTGAAGTACTAGATTTCATTGATATCAACAATACCTTTAAAGTAAACTGGATAAAAAATATGTACACTATCTATATAGTACTTTATTCCTTGTCATATTTGTAAGAAATTGAGTCGTCTTACATTTTTGTGGAAGTGCAACTATTCTGCAGTAAAATTACCCATCAAACTGTCCAAATTTCACGAACAAGGCTTTTTAGCCTGGAAACCATGTTATGTCCACAACTTCTCCCCACACAAAACACTTCTGTGGAACAACAAAGATAATGTTGTTAAAAACAAGTCTTTGTTTTTCGCTAAGTGGTTTGAAAGAACTACTATATTTGTGCTTGATTTATTTGATAAAGAGAATATACTCTCTTATAGAAAGTTCTTAGAAACATATAGCTACCCAATACATTATAAATAATTGAATTCTATATGCAAAGCAATACCTTCAGGACTTACTCAATTAATTAAATCTAATTTGTGTTTTGGAGAACATACAGTAGATGCACAATTTATGTTAGAAGGTTGCCCCCTGCTGGATACGAACTGTAATAATACATTCTAAAGGGCATGTTTTTACACGAGCAAGATCTTTCCTACAGGGAAATTCTTCTGGAACGCACATATTAATAAAATTGAATGGAAGAAAGCTTGGTTGCTCCCTCATAAATTGTGTATATCAAATAAAGTAAATTCACTTTAAAATCTTGCACAAAATATACCCTTGCAATAACTTATGCCTTTTTTTTGCGATAAGGAAGGGGAAACTATTATACACATTCTTTCTGAGTGTGACTCTGAGAAGTGATATTGGAGCGAGTTAAGTAATTACAATTGTTATTATATTAGTTATCTAGAGGTTGTAGTGCAGTAGGTGTATCTAGCTGTGTTGTATTAGTTATCTAGGGGTTGAGGGGAGCTGAAGGGTTGGACAAAAGAAAATACAAAAAAAAGATAACTAATGTAAAATATACTGTGTCTGTAAAATGTATATAGTTTCAGAACTTTTGTGAAACATCAAAGCATAGTTGAAAAATATATGGCAAACAGAAATCAAAACTGGATGATATTCAGAGTTACAGTGCATTCGGAAAGTATTCAGACCTCTTCCCTTTTTCCACATTTTGTTATGTTACAGCTTATTCTAAAATGGATTAAATTAAATTTTCCCTCATCAATCTACACACAAAGTGAAAACAGTTTTTTTTTTTTTTTTATGTTAGCAAATGTATAAAATATTAAAATCAGAAATACCTTATTACATAAGTATTCAGACCCTTTGCTGTGAGACTCGAAATTGAGCTCAGGTGCATCCTGTTTCAATTCATTATCCTTGAGATGTTTCTACAACTTGATTGGAGTCCACCTATGGTAAATTCAATAGATTGGACATGATTTGATAAGGCACACACCTGTCTATATAAGGTCCCACAGTTGACAGTGCATGTCAGAGCAAGAACCAAGCCACTAGGTCGAAGGAATTGTCCGTAGAGCGTCGAGAGAGGATTGTGTCGAGGCACAGATCTGGTGAAGGGTACCAAAACATTTCTGCAGCATTGAAGGTCCCCAAGAACACAGTGGCCTCCATCATTCTTTAATGGAAGAAGTTTGGAACCACCAAGACTCTTCCTAGAGCTGACCACCCGGCCAAACTGAGCAATCGGGGGAGAAGGGCATTGGTCAGGGAGGTGACCAAGAACCCGATGGTCATTCTGACAGCGCTCCAGAGTTACTCTGTGGAGATGGGTGAACCTTCCAGAAGGACAACCATCTCTGCAGCACTCTACCAATCAGGCCTTTATGGTAGAGTGGCCAGATGGAAGCCACTCCTCAGTAAAAGGCACATGACAGCCCGCTTGGAGTTTGCCAAAAGACACTTAAAGGTCTCTCAGACCATGAGAAACAAGATTCTCTGGTCTGATGAAATCAAGATTGAACTCTTTGGCCTGAATGCCAAGCGTCACATCTGGAGGAAACCTGGCACCATCCCTTCGGTGAAGCATGGTGGTGGTAGAATCATGCTCTGGGGATGATTCTGAGCGGCAGGGACTGGGAAACTAGTCAGGATTGAGGGAAAGATGAACGGAGTAAAGTACAGAGAGATCCTTGATGAAAACCTGCTCCAGAGCGCTCAGGACCTCAGACTGGGGCGAAGGTTCACCTTCCAACAGGACAACGACCCTAAGAACACAGCCAAGACAACGCAGGAGTCGCTTTGGGACAAATCTGAATGTCCTTGAGTGGCCCAGCCAGAGCCCGGACTTGAACCCGATCGAACATCTCTGGAGAGCTTGAGAGGATCTGCAGAGAAGAATGTGAGAAACTACCCAAATGCAAGTGTGCCAAGTTTGTAGCGTCATACCCAAGAAGACTCGAGGCTGTAATCGCTGCCAAAGGTGCTTCAACAAAGTACTGAGTAAAGGGTCTGAATACTTATGTAAATGTGATATTTCAGTTTTATAATGTTGTACATTTGCAAAATTTCTAAAAATCTGTTTTTGCTTTGTCATTACGGGGTATTGTGTGTAGATTGTTGAGGGAAAAAACCGATTTAATCCATTTTAGAACAAGGCTGTAACGTAACAAAATTTGGAACAAGTGAAGGGGTCTGAATACTTTCCGAATGCACTGTAGATGGGAAGGGTTGAGGGTAGCTGAAGGATGGGACTAAAACCAAACGAAAGATAACTAATGTAAAATATACTGTGTCCGTAAAATGTATATAGAATGTATAAGCTGGAAGTAGAAGCCTAAGTGTTGTCCATTAGTTTACTCCAATTAGGGGAGGGATGGTAGGGTTAGGGGAAAATAATCAATAAAAATATATTTAGAAAAAAATATGGGGGATTGGAAATTATGCAGTCAATTACATTGATAGAAGCCACAATCTATCTGCAATATTAAAGCTGATCTACACCCCCCCAAAAAAATAAATAAGACCCATGTATTTACAATTAAAGATGTAATATGTTATTATTCAAATGAAAACAAAACTACTGAATTAGTCGTTAATTTCTTAATTCTCTCTGGTACATTTTACATACACAAAAACAAGTATTTGAACCTGTCCCCAAATGCAATATAGTATTACCTGAAATCCAATATTTAATAAAAATGTCTAGAATTAGTCAATAACAAAAAACACAATATATTCTTACAATTCTAACCCCTGACCTTATTCCATTTATTTTATTTGAGGTACTTTAACTTTTGAAACTGTTCTCATCTGGCAAATCATGTGTAGTGATGTGTTGTTATTGTTTATTTTGTTTTACTTTAATGTTATTTTATGTTTCTTTCGAGAAAATCTACTTGTAGTGATGTGCTATGTTTTTGTTTTGTTTTTGTTTTGTAATTTTAAATGTAATAAAATATATATATTTTTTTTAAGGTGGTGAAAAAGCGAGGGGATTCAATTAATCTTGCCCGGGCGCCCGTGTAGGCGTGTTTTGCAGCGGGTGAAAGTTCATTTTGGAACCGGGCTGCCTCCCTGGCGTGAGCCAGCTGCCCTGTTCAAAGCCCGATGCGAAATAGGCTCAAAACAAAGTGACGTAGTACCACGTGTAGTAATGGGTAGGATTCTGTGTTTTCACATGCAAAGGTGATTGCTTTTGAGCTTTATCTGCCTTTCCATGAATGCCCAATCAATATACAATTAATAAGCCCAATTATCCATACAACGTGAAAATGTATTTGGCTTCATACATAAAAACAGAGACATTAAAGACATTGGAACTTTGGCGACTAGTAAATATTGTTTAATCCTCCCGCTTTGGGCTGGATGTATCAATGTGTAGTTCATACATGCATAATCTATGAGCAGAATTACTGTTTTACCTAAATTAGCCACGAAATCCCTAGTTTGAAAGCTAACATTACTGCCTTCAGGAAGCATAAAACAAGCCGGTGTGAATTTACCAGTTGTTATGATGGGTTTCTCGGGAATCAAGTAATTAAGAATGTAAGGATATACTTAGACACTATGTAGAAAGTTAATGCAAATGTTTTATTAGTCGGTACCGGGTTCGATACAACAAGGACAGAGCTTTGCCTCTTGCTGTTTCGAACTGACTCGAACAAATAGTTACTCTCCCTTATATACAGTTGAAGTCGGAAGTTTACATACACTTAGGTTGGAGTCATTAAAACTCGTTTTTCAACCACTCCACAAATTTCTTGTTAACAAACTATAGTTTTGGCAAGTCGGTTAGGACATCTACTTTGTGCATGACACAAGTAATTTTTCCAACAATTGTTTACAGACGGATTATTTCACTTATAATTCACTGTATCACAATTCCAGTGGGTCAGAAGTTTACATACACTAAGTTGACTGTGTCTTTAAACAGCTTGGAAAATTCCAGAAAATGATGTCATGTCTTTAGAAGCTTCTGATAGGCTAATTGACATAATTTGAGTCAATTGGAGGTGTACCTGTGGATGTATTTCAAGGCCTACATTCAAACACTGCCTCTTTGCTTGACATCATGGGAAAATCAAAAGAAATCAGCCAAGACCTCAGAAAGAAAATTGTAGACCTCCACAAGTCTGGTTCACCCTTGGGAGCAATTTCCAAATGCCTGAAGGTACCACGTTCATCTGTACAAACAATAGTACACAAGTATAAACATCATGGGACCACACAGCCGTCATACCGCTCAGGAAGGAGACGCGATCTGTCTCCTAGAGATGAACGTACTTTGGTGCGAAAAGTGCAAATCAATCCCAGAACAACAGCAAAGGACCTTGTGAAGATGCTGGGGAAAACAGGTACAAATGTATCTATATCCACAGTAAAACAAGTCCTATATCGACATAACCTGAAAGGCTGCTCAGCAAGGAACAAGCCACTGCTCCAAAACCACCATAAAAAAGCCAGACTACGGTTTGCAACTTACATGGGGACAAAGATTGTACTTTTTTGAGAGATGTCCTCTGGTCTGATGAAACAAAAATATAACTGTTTGGCCATAATGACCATTGTTATGTTTGGAAGAAAAAGGGGGTTGTTTGCAAGCCGAAGAACACCATGAAGCACGGGGGTGGAAGCATCATGCTGTGGGGGTGCTTTGCTGCAGGAGGGACTGGTGCACTTCACAAAATAGATGGCATCATGAGGAAGGAAAATTATGTGGATATATTGAAGCAACATCTCAAGACATCAGTCAGGAAGTTAAAGCTTGGTTGCAAATGGGTCTTCCAAATGGACAATGACCCCAAGCATACTTCCAAAGTTGTGGCAAAATGGCTTAAGGACAACAAAGTCAAGGTATTGGAGTGGCCATCACAAAGCCCTGACCTCAATGCTATAGAAAAGTTGTGGGCAGAACTGAAAAGGCGTGTGCGAGCAAGGAGGCCTACAAACCTGACTCAGTTACACCAGCTCTGTCAGGAGGAATGGGCCAAAATTCACCCAATTTATTGTGGGAAGCTTGTGGAAGGCTACCCGAAATGTTTGACCCAAGTTAAACCATTTAATGGCAATGCTACCAAATACTAATTGAGTGTATGTAAACTTCTGACCCACTGGGAATGTGATGAAAGAAATAAAAGCTGAAATAAATCATTCTCTCTACTATTATTCTGACATTTCACATTCTTAAAATAAAGTGGTGATCCTAACTGACCTAAGACAGGGAATTTTTACTAGGATTAAATGTCAGTAATTGTGAAAAACTGGGTTTTAATGTATTTAGCTAAGATGTATGTATACTTCCAACTTCAGCTGTACCCTCTGTTACCAGTTTCTTCAAGCACATCTGGTAACCCTCCATTGGCACTACCTTCTTTGATGCTATTACCCTTTACCCCCAAGCCATATATCCTGTCCAACAATTATTCCAAGATCAACCTCAGTTATCTCCTTTGACATAAGGAATGCGGACTCTACCTTGGTTTCCCACAACACTATAAAAACCTCATATCACCCGTGCACACAGGTGTTGTATCGAGGTGCCTGCCGACTTGACCGGTAGCATAGCAGCCTTCATGCTAAATATTATAATATTATTAACCATCTTGGATGTATGTCGACCTTAGCCACTGCCTGCCGAGTACTATTTTCCCGCAGTTCTGTTAACGTTATTGCGAGGGAAGTAGCTAGCTTGTTAGTGTAGCCAACCCAACTCTCGCGTGGTGTGTAGTCGAGTCACCCGCCCAGTCTGCGGACCGCAGATAGACTCTATTCTGCAATATACCAAAGGTAGCACACCACATTATCTTACAACTTATTCAATAATTTAAATAATTTAATTTAATTAACTTTTAATAACTTCTGCCATAATAGCCTATTTATTTTTTTGTAGCTAGTTAATTTTGAGGTAATGTCCGCTTTGGTGCTGTTGACCTAAACATTTGCTACTAGAGGGATTTCAGGTTCACAGTAAACCTAATTTTAGCTCAGTTCAGTTTATTGGCTTTACAAGAATTTGTCTCACGTTCTTGTGAACAGAGTTTAAAAAATACAAAAATGCCTTTTGATTTGATAATCAAAAAAAGTCTAGGCTCCAGCCAGATACAACAGTACATTGAAAACTGTAGTATAGTAGGCCTACGCAAACAATAAAGGCCAAACTCCAAAGGCTTTCTGACAACACGATGGCAGGTGGGAACGAGTGACACTACACTCCAAAGGCTTTCTGACAACACGATGGCAGGTGGGAACGAGTGACACTACACTCCAAAGGCTTACTTCCATTGTGGTCCTTCTGACAACACGATGGCAGGTGGGAACGAGTGACACTACAATTTGCAAACAATAACAACAGCACTAATGACTATTATAACATTATTAACAATAGAAAAATACAGAGGTACCCGTTAATGGTTCACTTCTAGAAAAGATGCCCCTAATCAATCAGCCATGAATATTCTCAACCAATTTTATATGTACAGTCAGGTCCTAAATTATCGGCACCCTTAATAAAGATGCGCAAAAAATACATATATGTGAAAATGCTACCAACATTGAAACTAATACTAAACAAGACATCGGGAGATATGGACTTGATTCCCATCTGCTTTTTTTTGGTGTTTAAACCACTGATACACTTTATAAAACTGTATTGGCATCTGTTGAGAAGACATTGTGTCACAAATATTACTCAGCAACAAAATAATTTACTGTCTGCATCAGCTGCAGCACCTATTCAGAATGATTAAGGGTCAGCCACCATCTTATCTGTTGTCCTCCATGACGATGGTTCTCCTTGGGTAGGTGTCTACTTCCACGAAGATGTAGCGAAACTCACATTTTCCAGTTTCAGGGTTCTGTCAAAAGAGGACAAGCGCGTTAAACTTTTATCACAACTTAAACAGGCTCTATGCAGATTAGCCAAATCTTTAAAAATGAAAATTGAGTTTAGAGCAACCAGATAAATGACACATGAAAGAAAGACAAAATACTACATAAATAGTATGTCTAACCTCTTTGGATTCTGTGTGCACCGTTCCCTGATGGCCTGGTTCTTCTCCTTCAATGTAGAACTTCAGTCTCATGTGCTTTAGTCCATCCTTCATGTACTCTACATGACTGAAGAAAATATGCTAGTAATCACACTGACGAAAGTCACAGTCTGTTTAATGCAGTAATTTTGTATTCCTAGTGTCTGAAGAAAGACCATTATGGTAAAAAAAACTAATTATCTCACCTGACTTGTTGTCTTCTACCACGACGAGACGTCTCACCAAAGCACTTGTTCGGCTCCCCAAACACTCCAATCACCTGCGGTTTTACCAAGATGATAGAAGAGCGCAATCAGCTTTACACCATATTGCTTTAACATACCCTTTGTTTTCAGATAAGTGCAGATGCAGAAAAGGAGACGAGGGAAGGAGACCAGAAGAGGAGGCAACAAGACTAATGAGATGTTGATGGTTGATGTTGTCTTTAACTCAGTGCTCTTATATTCAAGACACATTCCTGCAAAAGGCCAATACATAAACTAACTGAACTGAAATGCAGACCAAGACTAGATTGTTTTGTTGATGTTATGTTTCTGTGCTCGTTATAATTTCACCTCTGGGTGTAACCTGGCTTTATTGAAGGCTTTGCTGTAGACCTTGCTGGGGCTGGAGGAGGAGAAGAGCTCCTGGAACACCTGAGAACAAAACACACAGGTGTCAACAGGTAGGAGCAGCACTGTCTTTCAATCAGATTACATCAATTAATGTTTCAATATCATATTCTGGAAGTTGTGGATTCACCAGTCACTCCAAAACCGACAAGCACAACTACGAGATAGGTGAGGTCTTTGCCAGCTTCCTTCACTGTTGAGAGGGCGAGAAACTCTGATTTAGTATACCCTTCTAGTTCTAAACTCTGATAACTGAAGCAAAAGATGACGCATGCCAATGTCAACACTTCCAATAGTTTGGTCTCTTCCATTCTTATTTTGCAACAAGTGTGATCATAGCCAAAAACAAAGCCACTGATTCTGTCCAGTTAGTGGCTGATTGATTGACAATACGTTCCTGTGTTTGACAAGCTTACCTTTAGGTGCAGTAGAAGGTCCTCGCCCAGGTGCTGACACCTGTCCACCTTCCTTCTCTTCTTCTTTACTTCTCAACCTTGTGTCGATTGGAAATGCTTCGATTCTGTGTACAAAATATAGCGCTCACAACAGGTGAGCTATCTGCTAATATAATGTCCCTGACAGGTCCCAGTGAATTATATCAAAGAGAATGCTGTGTTGGATGAAATAGACATCACAGAAATATCACAGAGTTTTTGAAACATGTATATTTTAAAACATGTATATTCTCTTTGATAATATGGTCACTTATTCTAGACTAGGGTATGGTGCCACCAGCGGAGGTTGGTGCCGTTTAAGATGAGGGAGGATGATTTTTTCTTCTTTTCATGAGCATGGCCTTATTTCTATTACAGCACATTGGATGACTGTCATTCATATTCCATTCACCCAGTTCAATGTAACAGTGATAGGTTTAGGCTACTAATGATACTCAAATTTTCCCTATGCCCATCATGAGGTTGCTGCAATCTAGCCTATGAATGAAAGTTTACAAGTAGGTGCACACAGGTCGAGAGAAAAATTTGAGGTGACAGACAGTGACACATGGACAGACAGTGACACATTCAAAACGGCCTTGCACACTCTTGCCTGCTTCTAGCTGATCTAGGGTGTAATCATTGGTGGAACAGTTGCAAACGAGAGTTTCTATTGGAGAAATTCAAGTATGTTTATCCCCGTTTTGTTCCGTTTGCTTTCGTTTAAGAAACGTTTTTCAACAGAATCATGTGAATCAATACACCCCTGATCACACATAAACACAGTTCACTTTCATAGCAGCCATGTTGTATTCCTTCTTGCATCTATGCGCTCTCCTCCTCTCACCTTTTCCCTTCGCTTGTGGACTTCAATGCACAACACATCAGCTGTATGTGACCAGGCGAAAAAACCTTTCCAACCCAAACCATGTCATAACCGCTACACACAGCTTACATCGTTCTCACCATATCAGCTAAAGTAACATCATAGTCAACATAGCTAATAGAACTAACGCGTTACTAAACCCGCTACAATCATGCAGTAACGTTACAGTGCAAGCAGTTTAGCACTTACACCAGCGGGCCCCGGTGGCAATAAATTAGTAAAACCAAAAGCTTACCTTGACTTGGAAGAGTTCTAGTGTTGTGTTGGAAAGTCATAGCCAGCTAGCTAACAAAGCATCCCTCTATTTGAGCAGGGTGTTTGAGTAAGCTAAACTAGCTAGTTGCGTTTGCTTGCTAAGTAAGTGAAACTGAAAGTGAAAAAAAAAATCTAAATCTCTCTCTATCGCTCTTGCTTCTACTTAATTTTGACTATTGTCTTTCTCTATCTTTGAGTAAACTACTCACCATATTTTATGCACTACAATGCTAGCTAGCTGTAGCTTATGCTTTCAGTGCTAGATTCATTATCTGATCCTTTGATTGGGTGGCCAACATGTCAGTTTATGCTGCAAGAGCTCTGATAGGTTGGAGGGCATCCTCCAGAAGTCGCCATAATTACTGTGGAAGTCTGTGGAAGTGGGTGAGAACCATGAGCCTCCTAGGTTTTGTATTTAAGTCATTGTACCCAGAGGAGGACGGAAGCTAGCTGTCCTCCGGCTACACCATGGTGCTACCCTACAGAGTGCTGTTGAGGCTACTGTAGACCTTCATTGCAAAACAGTGTGTTTTAATCAATTATTTAGTATAGTTTTATCTAAAAAGGATACCTTTTAAAATGTTTTACAATAAAACAAAATTCACTGAGGAGGTTAGTCCTCCCCTTCCTCCTCTGAGGAGCCTCCACTGTTCCCCTTTTAGCCTACAACCTTACAACAAGGTGTCACAAGTGTGAGCCTATGTTGTTCATGGACAGGAACAAATGAATATAACTTTCCAATACAAACTCAGCAAGACTCTATGAGATTTAGTATCAGTTTATTGAAAACATTCTGTCCAGCATTTCTTTAATGTGTTACCAAACAAAGTAGAGATCTCAGCAAACAGATGGGTCTCAGACATATTCTGAAAGACAGGAAACAAAATATTGATGTTAATGCAAAGAAGGCCTAAGGCTATGGGTCAATCAAGGGATTATGTAGTAGCCTAATTCATGATCAGTTATTGAGCACACTTTTCTTACTGTAGCCTAGTGTGCATAGACAAGCCACGAATACAACCGTTCCCAATGTTTAGGTTCCTAGTTCAAAATCTGACTTGGAATTCTCAAAACTGGGAAAATCAATTTGATTACTTCCTGATGAGGCCTGTGGCTGCCATAGAAATGACCTATTACCTCCCAATGTCCCATTTCAGTCCTCAGAAAGCACCAACATGGAGACCCTTCCTGTCCAGTGGATTGGAACACTATAAAGTTTATGCCCTTATGACATCACAACATTCTGTGGGGTGTGAAACTCTGTCCGGGGAAAGAACTTGAGCCCTAATTGAGGGAAGGAAACATAACAGCGATACAGTGGGTTTCCAGATGGGATTTCAGGACCAACATGGCGTCCTCACACGTTTGATGTTAAATACAAATCAAATAAAACGTTTCAAAGAACAGGGTCAGGTTTTCAGTCCATGGACAATGTACATTTAAGGTATTTATTTTTCATTTAAAGTTTCAGTCCAGTATCCGAAAGTATCAGCATGTGTCTCTGGCTTTACAATCTCAGTCATTTAAGGAACACCAACAGGGCATATCACTGCTGTCATCCAAACAAAACAAGCCAACGCATACACAAAACAATTCTTCATTTTTTTCTTATCACAACACTCTAAATTGGTTTTGTCACTCAATGCAACAGTTCTCTCAAGATGCATGAGGGAGATTCATGTTAATTCCATAAGTTTTCAAACTTGGCAAGATGCAGAAGAATGATGCATCTTTCTGAAGTATCTGTAGAGACACGAAAACACTATTATTAGCCTACTCATAGTCCACAATTACTGCAACTCTATTCTCTCTCACTTGTTTGAGACAGCTTCAATTGGATTCGTTTAAAAAAAAAAAATAGAACTAATAAGAATGTTAATCTGAAACAAACTATATAACTAAATGTATTACAGTTTGATATGATGTAACTTTACCTCTCTGTCGTCATCCTGAAGTTTAATTAGAACAGATGACTGTGTAAATCAAATGAGACCCTATAGCAGGGTTCTTCAATTCCGGTCCTGGAGGGCCGAAACACTTCTGTTTTTTATTTCTACCTGGTAGTTAATTGCACTCACCTGGTGTCCCAGGTCTGAATTAGCCCCTGATTAGAAGGAGAGGATGAAAAACAGAGGTGTTTCGGCCCTCCAGGACCGGAATTGAAGAACCCTGCCCTATAGCAATAAATAACACATTCCAATATAAAGTAGGGCTATTTTCTGTATGTTGCCTACAGGGTGAAGACATGTACTGTTATTTTTGCAGTCTCTGTGTGTGTGTTTACATAGCATTTGATTTACATTCCCTTAAGTTTTAAATTACAGTAATACAATAACAGCACGACTAGCTGTGTCTAAATGAAGTGAACACGAAACATAAACTGAACACATAAAACACACAAAGTACCATTACTGAAAGAACAAACACATTAACATACACAACAGCAAAGCAGAAAACTGAGCAAGCATGTCCAATTAAACTAAAGATAGATGTATTGTTGGGATGTTGAAGGTGTCGGCATAGTTGCAAGGATGTAGTGCAGACAATAACATCTTGTCATTGTCAACACCGTCAACAACTTACTGATAATGTTTACGTGAGAGTGGACTGGAATTACATTGTACGATAGAGTGGAGATCAAAATGTTTTGATTCAGTATAGTCTTGGTGTGGCTAAATGGTGTGTCTTAATGGTGTCCATTTGTGAGTTTGTGTGTGCATGTTTGTGTGTGTGTGTGTGTGTGTGTGTTTGCAACTATTTGCATTTATATTTTGTAAAATGTTACCTAGTAGAAAAGTTAACGCCGGTAGAAAAGTCTGAGTATTAAGATGACAGGCTACTAAAAGAGGGTGTGACAAATGAACCAAAACTAAATAGTTTTTTGTCAACTACATTTTGAAATAATATATATTCGTGAGAGGAAATGTTAAAGGTTAGTTTTGCGTTGGCATTTATTTGACATTTAATTTAGTTTAATTGGCATTCAATCAATTAATACCACCAATAATACTTTTATGGATGGATTTCCTTTGTTTATATTATAGTGAACTTATTTATAATTGAGATGCATGTATTGTGTTAGTGGATGACTTAACTTTCAATCAAGATGTTAGATTGATAATTTTTCAATGGATATAAAAAGCATGCACAAGACATACCATTGCATTTTCAATTCTCATAGAAAATAATTTGATTTTGCTTATTCAGAAAAGGCTACATAACACTGGGGTTAGTTACTGCGTGATCACCTAAATATTACCAGTAAATGTTATTATTACAGATGGGGTTATTGCAGAAGGGGTTCTGATCACTATAGTCCTCGTTATTGATGATACATTTGAGCAACAAAAGTGTTTCTCACAATGCATTCATCCAAAAATGTTTAGTTTGATAATAATGCACCTTCTTAATGGACATTCAATAAGATTACAAAATCTGACTTGACAATGTAGGATGAGAGTAGGAGCCTTGACAATGTAGGATGAGAGTAGGAGCCTACTTCAATTCAAGTTTCAAGACTTTCAAGCCAGTCTGTATTTAGGCAGTTGTTTTCATCTCTGTAGCTACTTTCTTCCAGTTTGTTACATGTTACATATTCTCTATTTCCATCAGTCCTTCATCACCATCATCACCATCATCATCATCATCATCATCATTACCATCACCATCACCACCACCACCATCATCACCACCACCATCACCACCACCATCACCACCACCATCATCATCACCATCATTGCCATTATGCTGATGTGAATCTCCGGTCCGTATTTTCATATTTCCTTGAAGCCCGTTCGTAGTGATCCAGGATTGCACTATTCTAAAGAAGTCTATACGATGGAAACAATGCAACATAATGTAGAACGAAAGCAAACACACACACACACACACACACACACACACACACACACAAACACACACACACACACACACAAACACAAACACACACACACACACACACAAACACACACACAAACACACACACACAAACACACACAAACACATCACATGACTAAACATTTCTCACACTGAATTTCAATTTAAGGTAACAGCTTATTTGAATGTTCCAGCATAATACCATCGCAAGGGAGTCAGAGACACAACATTACGTAAAGTTATATGACAACCTTGTGTAGGCATTATGACGGAACATTCACATAAAGTATTGCCCGACTAAAGACATTAAATAATATGCTTTCTCATTAAGGTAACTTGAGAAAAAATAAAAAGAAGAAACCCACACACTGCTCTTGATAGTATCACTGCTCTTGATAGTATCACTGCTCTTGATAGTATCACTGCTCTTGATTGTATCGCTGCTCTTGTTAGTATCACTGCTCTTGATAGTATCACTGCTCGTTAGTATCACTGCTCTTGATAGTATCACTGCTCTTGATAGTATCACTGCTCTTGATGGTATCACTGCTCTTGATAGTATCACTGCTCTTGATGGTATCACTGCTCTTGATAGTATCACTGCTCTTCATTAAGCTTTACATATCGGCCTATAGGCCTTCGTGAGTGTTTTTAATTTGCACCCTTATGTAGACATTGCTTCTACATAAGGGTGCAAATTAACAACACTCACAAAAGCTCTGAAGAAGGCCTACAGGCCAATACGTGAAGCTTAATAAAGAGCAGTAATACTATCAAGAGCAGTGATACTATCAAGAGCAGTGATACTATCAAGAGCAGTGATACTATCAAGAGCAGTGATACTATCAAGAGCAGTGATGCTATCAAGAGCAGTAATATTATCAAGAGCAGTGATACTATCAAGAGCAGTGATACTATCAAGAGCAGTGATACTATCAAGAGCAGTGATATTATCAAGAGCAGTAATATTATCAAGAGCAGTAATATTATCAAGAGCAGTGATACTATCAAGAGCAGTAATATTATCAAGAGCAGTAATATTATCAAGAGCAGTGATGCTATCAAGAGCAGTAATATTATCAAGAGCAGTGATACTATCAAGAGCAGTGATACTATCAAGAGCAGTAATATTATCAAGAGCAGTGATACTATCAAGAGCAGTGATACTATCAAGAGCAGTAATATTATCAAGAGCAGTGATACTATCAAAAGCAGTAATATTATCAAGAGCAGTTATATTATCAAGAGCAGTGTGTGTGGGTTTCTTCTTCTTTCTCATGTTATTCAGCTGTTACCATGGCACCTGCAAAACAGATCGCTCAGATGTGCGAGTGCCTTTTGAACATGAAGGTAACTTAAAACTGAAGACAACAGTAGGCATGGATGCTGAAAAAGCCGTGTTCAGTATTTGATTCATTCAACAAGTCAAGAAAACCGGAGAATCCAGTATAAGTGTGACTTCAGGAAACCTTAGTAAATGTCTGAAAACGTTACAGGCGACTAACTTGTTTAGAATTAAAAGTGTGATTTTAGTATTGGTGTATGTAAAGTACTATTCATGTGCTTAATCAAAAGTGTGCAAATAAAATATCCTTATGTTAAATGATACAGCTATGATCTGTTTGTGCTACGAGGCTAAAATAAATACAGGTCAAAGGTTAGAAACATCCTTATTGTCCACAGGTTCAACAGAAGATGACTGGAAAAGTACATGCTAGTAAATAATAACATGATGTTCATGATATGACTTCGATAAGAAGAGGACACAGACATGAGCTTCAAATAAACCACGCAAAAAACTAGCAGCCAAATTTCACACAAAAACTCACCACAAACCAAGATTGGCCGCAAGCAGAGGAACCATCTTGATGATAATGAATCATACAAAGAAATCAAACAAAAACGAACTAAATCCAGAACAACGTCACAAAAAATGTAATAATCAAAACGACATCAAACTACCATGACTGAGACACTGACTTGAAAACTATGAACTACACAGAAACATACAATATGTTTATTGTTGTATAAGTGAGGGGGGGGGGGGGGGGGGGGGCTTACCTTGAGATTGTCCTACACCCTAGTCGTGTTGTATTCTGATTCGTGTTTGCTCAAAGAGCCAATGAGGCAGAACCTGAAATGTCACCGCTCTGTCGTTTATTATCAAACTTTTGTTTTGCATAGAGATTATCACATTTAAATGCATATATTTGCTACAAAAAAAAGCAGAACATTTCAACAGAGTTTTGAACTCTGGAAGTCTTGCATGCATAAAAATGGAGGTGCTGGGCGTTATAGTTAGAACGAGACTTATACAGGTTGAATACAGTAGAGCACACAAAGTGCATGCACAACAAAGATACTGGAACGTGGAAGTTATTTTGTAGGTACAAAAAGTGTTCCTCCATTTATTATTGTTAACATTTAATGTATCAAGCCATCAAGGTGCAGATACCTGTACAATAAAATATTATTTATAGAAAACAGGTTCATGCCAAAAGTTTGAACTGTACCAAATAAAAGAAACTATCACAGTTAACATCTAATATTAACAAAGTTAATTGTGTTTTTATCTTTTCAGTTTACAAAAGAAAGTTATTTGCATTCTAAATGGTTTTAATCAATAATCTCTTTATCAGTGACAGGCACCAATACAAGCCCTTGTGGTTGCGAGTCAGAGCAGACTGAGAGACTACAGACTGATCTACATGTCCTCTGTAGAAAATGGCAACATGCACTATCCTTGCACATCATAAATCAGTATTTTTAATTGAAGATGCATATCTAAAGACTTAACAAGGACACTGGCCATGTTTGTGGGTTACTGAGCGTGGTCTGGAGCTACAGGAGATACACAGATGGAGAAATACATCCGTATGAAGATAGAGAGAGAGAGAAGGGGAGGAGTGAGATAGTGGGTGATATAGAAAACAGAGGGGGTAGGTCTCACTACCACAGCATAGCCCTTTATGAACGATAGCAGAGTTGACAGGAAGAAGGAAGATCAAAGCAAAAAAGAAAGCTAACCCCCCCCCCAAAAAAAAAAAAAATAATAATAAAATAATGAACAGAAGAATGAAGGAAATACCAAAAATAGAGGAGGAGGATTCATTTTTTTTTTTTTATGGAAGAAAAATCTATGTCACCCTCCACCATGACATATTCTATTAGGATGTCTTCATTGATTGATAGATTGACTGATCATGGATCATCAAAAATCTATATATACTGACCGCTGGACTGCCTTCTCGTGACGCGACAGTCGGTGGCTCGTCGTGGGAACCTCTTCCAGGTCGTCGTCGAGGTCACACCCATTGTCGGCCGCTTCCTGCGAGTAGCTGTGCTTCATCACTAGGATGCTGCGCCGGTTCCCGGTGGCAACGCTGGGCAGCAGCGGCCGTACCGGCTGCGGTGGAAGGTCCGTGAGGAGGGCGGCAGCCTCGCGTGCACTCAGGTTGCTGCGGCTTCCCCGCCCACTGAGCGACAGCTGGGACAAGTGGGCGGAACCAGGGTTGGAGGCGGATCCACAATGGTGGTCGTGGATGCAGCGCGAGGATGAGTGATGCAGCGCGTGGTAGTTCTCGAAGTCCTCTGTTAGGTCCACTAGATCCGCAGAGGCAGCGGTGGCGTGCGTGGCGCTGCGTAGCGTGCAGAGGCCATAGTGCTGTGGCTCGAAGACCTCCTGGAACATGGTGGGGTCAAAGTCCTCGCGCCGGAGGATGTACTTCTTCCTGGGTTGTTTGATCTGAACGATGACTGACACGATGAGGAGGATGAGGACGATGCAGCAGGTGACGCCGATGATGGTGCCGTTGGTGTTGGTCAGGTTGTCCAGGATGTTGGCTTTCCTCTTCTCTGTTGGGGGAGGGAGGAAGGGAGAGGAAGAGAGGCAAGGGAGGAGGAGAGAGAAAGAGAGAAATAGAGAGATATATGGGAGGGAGACAGAGAAATAGAGAGAGATGGGAGGGAGACAGAGAGAAATAGAGAGAGAGATGGGAGGGAGACAGAGAGATACAGTGAGATAGATGGGAGGGAGACAGAGAGAAATAGAGAGAGAGATGGGAGGGAGACAGAGAGAAATAGAGAGAGAGATGGGAGGGAGACAGAGAGATACAGTGAGATAGATGGGAGGGAGACAGAGAGATACAGTGAGAGATCTAAATAGTAGATGTCAGGAGACATGTTCATGTTTCTAATTTAGAGGTCAGGAGACATGTTCATGTTTCTATTTTAGAGAGTGTGTCCTCTGCTTTCTTCTCCTCTTTGTAAATGTAGCCAAGTGGTAAAACACACTGCAGTTCTATAATTATTCCACTGCGTGGCAGTGCCCCTTTAAGAAATGACCAATTTACACCCACACAAGTCATGAAAACAGCACCAAAGTTTCCTGCGCAATAACACACACACACACACACACACACACACACACACACAGACACACACTTACACGCACCCCAGCAGATGGATAGATCACAGTTAGCAAGCAAATATGATTCCCAACACACAGAGGAAATTGACTACAAGATAAAGATCATGATGTTATTGATGAACAGCAGCTGCGTGAAAGGGTCAGGGTGTTAAGGAGTTTTACGGCCATTCCACCAGAGAACATACAAAGAGCACAAAACACTTAACGTGTGGAGAGAAGCTGCCTATAGGGAGAGGGCTGACATTTACTGTATACACTGGGCTGGATATACTTTGTGTGTGTGTGTTATTAAATTCCCTGGTTTTCCAGAAATCCTGGTTGGAGACTTCCAGTTGTCCTGCTTATTCCCTCCTGATTCCAGGAACCTCCAACCGGGATTTCGGTAAAACCAGGGTTCCAGGAATTGTGCAACCCTATGTGTGTGTGTTTTAGTGTGTGTGTGTGTGTGTGTGTGTGTGTGTGTGTGTGTATCTTTTTACAGCGTGTGTGTGTTTGTGAGTGCCTGTTTTCAGTGTGGTCAACTCCCCTGTTACAACAGCAACATTTACATTCCATCCAGAAAAAAGCAGACAAAGAACATGTCAGTTTACTGCTAATGAGGATAGATGCAGGCAGAGCACAGGAGCTACACATCACCAGGAACAGGGGGGGGGGGGGGAGGGGGGGGGGTGGAAACTAAGCAGCAGCACAAAAACATGTCCGGGGAAGATGCTGACTGGTACACATTTTCAATGCTAGCAACTTGTAGCGAATGGTAGCTTAGAAGGTGAGGAAGAAGCCCACACTGGCTTAACAATGGCTGGAAATTGCTGTTGTTTGTCATTGGGCGACGCTCAGGGTTACACGGATGAACAAACGCCAGGGTTACACAGAGGAACAAACGCCAGGGTTACACAGAGGAACAAACGCCAGGGTTACACAGAGGAACAAACGCCAGGGTTACACAGAGGAACAAACGCCAGGGTTACACAGAGGAACAAACGCCAGGGTTACACAGAGGAACAAACGCCAGGGTTACACAGAGGAACAAACGCCAGGGTTACACAGAGGAACAAACGCCAGGGTTACACAGAGGAACAAACGCCAGGGTTACACAGAGGAACAAACGCCAGGGTTACACAGAGGAACAAACGCCAGGGTTACACAGAGGAACAAACGCCAGGGTTACACGGAGGAACAAACATGCAGCGAGTGGACAGGTTTGGCGGCTGCCTGGGTCCGAACTCTGGTCACCGGCATGGTGACTGTGTAGCCCACAAAGCTAAAGGAGCTTGGAGGAACAATTCACCCAGCCTTAGCAGGGTCATGATCCTAGATATAGCATGTGTACTACCAACCCACTACAACCAGTCCTAGCCTCCTCCCTATAGCAGTCGGCCAGGGGGAACACTGTATCAACTGATCAGGAGCTCAGACATAAAGAGGTAGAGCTGAGGATCATAGTATGGATCTAATTGGACAGCTGTGAGAAAAGAGGGAGTCAGGAGAGATCAGGAGAGATCGGTAGAGATCTGGAGAGATCAGGAGAGATCAGGAGAGATCAGGAGAAATCTGGAGAGATCGGAAGAGATCGGGAGAGACCAGGAGAGATCAGGAGAGATCTGGAGAGATCAGCCGTTGAAAGGGCCCTCTCAGTACGATGGCCCCTGATCAACCCTGAGGACCAACAGGATAAAAGGGAAGGGGTTGTATGAATCATGGTATAGATCTAATAGGAAAAACAGAGAGAGTATGGATAACAAGGAGGTAACAGATAAGCACTGAAGATCAGAAAAAAGCTGAGAGGGACAAAGTTCAGGAAATAAAATAAGAAGTAGTGGATTATCGATGGACTTGGTCTTCAAAGAGGATAGAGGGGTATTAGAAGTGGATCATGACATGGAATCAGTGGAACAGGATACATTGTTAAGGAAGTGTAACATCAGAATCAGGTATGGATTGAGAGGGAGAGAGGGAGAAAGGTGATCAGAGATCAATACATAGGGAATTGTGCTGAATGCTCGTGTGGAAAATACATTCATTGGAATACTGAGCATCAAGTATGGATCAGGCGGGATGGAATTATATTAGGAGTGTGTGAAGGAAGCACTGTGGGAAGTGCATGGATTGAGAGGAACATACATTGGATACAGCGAGGGGATACACAGTGGATTGGTTTGGATTGACATGGGATTTAATGTGATCATGTCAAGAGAGAGGGAGGTGGGAGAGAGTGGTAGAGCCGATTTTGGACAAATCCGTCAAGACACCAACCAAAATAAAGGGTTAAAAATTGGTTTTAAATCAGCTCCTGAATTTAATTGAATATAGCTATGATACCCCTCATCTTCATGTAATGACGTGGATTTTTTTTTGGGGGGGGGGTTGAGCCTGGGTTTGACCTCTCACCTTTGCAGTGGTTCTCGTCCCAGGGGTAGACACAGTTCTGAATACCGTTACACACCAGGGTGTTGTTGATGCACATGTTACTGTGACAGAAGAAGGCATCCGGCTCGCACGGAGCTGTAATGACAGGAGAGAGAACAACATTAGACAGAGACATACACTATATGCTTATAGGAATCAGTTGCTTGCAGTGCTCTCCATTTTTGTGATTCATTTTGTATTAGACGTTTCCCCATAATAATCACAAGTATGAGCTACATTGCTCAAATGGTCAAGGATGAATGTGATTTCTATGAAAGGAGTGCACACGTTTGCAGACCAAACAGCCTTTTACCCTGTCTGATCTGACACAAAAATCAATCCCATCAGCAAGCAAAAAATCATCCAACAACATAAATCATTATCAGAGACAGACATGAACCTGTATACAGTATAATGATGCTCCAGATTTGGGGTGAATTTGAAAGCGCATTACTCAGCTCTGAACCCATCTGCTCTTCGTGACTTTCCTCCTCTTCAGAAATCCGTTGAGACAAGGCTGTGCATAGTAATCTCTCTGGGAGTGTACTTCATAAAGCTATCTATATAATTACACAGACAGGGTAACACCTGGAGAGAAGACTTTGATATCCTGGAGATGTCAGACTAACACATGTAGTAATCAACTAGGCCTGAATCCTTCAGGGCCAGAGCTACTGCATATATACATAACTTAACTTGAACGTGAACACTAATTATCTATGTATAGATGCCAACAGGGAGATATGTGCAAAGTTTAAAGAGGCAAGTTATGACTGTGTGTTGATACTGGCAGGGAACGAACGCTGTGCCTGTGTGTTTGTGTGTGTGTATGTGTGTGTTTGTGCATGTGTGTGTGTGTATGTGCGTATCCGTAAGTGCGAGTGTGTGCAAGTGTGACACAGAGCTGTATATGTGTCGATGGTTGGCGACTGAGATCATAAAATTGAGAGATGTGAGGAGACAAGGGAGAGAGAGAGTGTTAGGAGAGAGAGAGAGGTGTTAGGAGAGAGAGAGAGAGAGAGAGAGGTGTTAGGAGAGAGAGAAAGGTGTTAGAGAGAGAGAGAGAGAGAGAGAGAGAGAGAGAGAGAGAGAGAGAGAGAGAGAGAGAGAGAGAGATAAAGAGAGCGTGTGTGTGTGTGAGAGTGTGAGAGAGAGAGAGAGAGAGAGAGAGAGAGAGAGAGAGAGAGAGAGAGAGAGAGAGAGAGAGAGCACCTTCGAGGCAGCGTGAATAGAGTTATCCAATTATAGTGTCTCTGGTAATGTGTCAGCCGCCCCATCATCACGCCGGTAATTAGACAATCACCAATAACACTAATGCACTGGCCTACTGCGGCCCACCCAGTGTAATGGACAGACCCAACCAGTGTAATGGACAGACCTACTGACGAATCAAATGACTACACCGAGCCAAGACAGTTTGCTCCATTCAATCTGATGTAATTTAATGGGATTTAATCAATCTTTATTACATTCCAAGGGTTATCTGTTTCTAGTAGTATAGTTTTAACTGAACATTAAATATTTAGTGCACTGACTCAACAGAACAGAGGGTAGGGATATAAGGGTTGACTCATTGGACAAGAACAAACGATTTCATTGAATTGAAGTCCACCAGTCCCAATTCACATACATTCCTTTGAATGACTCTGGATATGCACATGTTCTGGTTTAGTGCGTCATGCATTCAAGTCAGTCCCCAAGTCATGCCATTTATGAGGAGTTGCATGCAGACTGGTAGGAGCAGCACTTCACACTAAATCCTCTGTCTCCTGTAGGGCCTTAGAGTGTGAGCTTAATGGATGGCTGTGTTTAAACAATGGTTATTTACTGGTTGTGGACAGGGAAGTGGTCACAGACACACACATGCATACTAATGCGTGGGGCATTAAACAACGTAGAATGATGATGGATGATGGATGATGGAAGACTGTTTTCATCCCTCCATTGATCCCAGGGGTATAATAATGACTCCTCCCCCTCCGTCTCGCTCTTCCTGAACACAGTACCAGGTCTTACCACCAAGGGGAGGGCTATCCCTCCCCTTCCCACCACTCCACAGGGAAAGGGGGATACCTAGTCAGTTGTACAACTGAATGCATTCAACTGAAATGTGTCTTCCGCATTTAACCCAACCCCTCTGAATCAGAGAGGTGCAGAGGGCTGCCTTAATCGACATCCACATCATCGGCGCCCGGGGAACAGTGGGTTAACCTCCTTACTCAGGGGCAGAACGACAGATGTTTACCTTGTCAGCTCTGGGATTCAATCCAGCATCCTTTTGGTTACTGGCCCAAAGCTCCTACCCACCAGGCTACCTGCCGCCCGCACAGCTGACTTTATGAAGAGGTGGATCCAAACTAATCTGCAGCTACATTTATTCCCAGACATTTTGTATCCCACCCTGCCTGCCTCCCACCCCACCCTGCCTGCCTCCCACCCCACCCTGCCTGCCTCCCACCCCACCCTGCCTGCCTCCCATCCCACCCTGCCTGCCTCCCACACCACCCTGCCTGCCTGCCTGCCTCCCGACCCGGCCTGCCTTCTACCCCACCCTGCCTGCCTCCTAACCCACTCTGCCTGCCTCCCACCCCACCCTGCCTGCCTGCCTCCCACCCGGCCCGGCCTGCCTTCTACCCCACCCTGCCTGCCTCCCATCACCCGCAGGCCATCAGTTGGTGAATCCTGGTTTAGATGTTGTTGCAGAGAGTTTGTGAATGCAGCTCTAAACTCTGAAGATCTGACTGGGTATCTGCTGAGACACTGTTTGTGTTTAAAGGGTATTAAACAGTGACTTTAGCTCTGCTGTTTTAGTCTACAGGGTGTATATGAGGATCAGCTGAAGAGAGATGTGGTCAACCTGCATATTGCCTGGTGGTGCCTGCATGTTTAAAACAGTGTTGATGGTGTTGCTTGTGTGGTGCTGAACGCAGCACTGGCAGACGGGCTCGCTGGGTATCGGTTGAGTGACTTAGGCAGCAGTGTTACCGGGGCAATGGCACATCCTGTCTTCATTCAGTGGATAGGCCTCACAAAGAGGAAACAACTGCACTGCCTATACATTAACACGCATACACACAAACACACACATGCAAACCGATCTAACAATTTTGTAACTTATATAGATCTGTGTGTGTATTTAGAGAGAGAGAGAGAGAGAGAGAGTGTCTGTGTGTGTGTGTGTGTGTGTGTGTGTGTGTTATGATAGCTCTCAAGCAGCATCGAGAGGGGATACACTCCCTAATGGAATGCTCCCCCTCCAGTCACCAGGCGCTGTTTAAACACTCGTAAAGCTACATGAGATCCTTAGTCCGCCCTCAGCGGTTTGGCCCAAGCCCATTACCTCGGGGGATAACTCTACAGTGAACACACACATATACAGAAACCATCTCTCTGTCTCTGTCTCTGTCTCTGTCTCTGTCTCTGTCTCTGTCTCTCCTCTCTCTTCTCTCTCTCTCTCTCTCTCTCTCTCTCTCTCTCTCTCTCTCTCTCTCTCTCTCTCTCTCTCTCTCTCTCTCTCTCTCTCTCTCTCTCTCTCTCTCTCTCTCTCTCTCTCTCTCTCTCTCTCTCTCTCTCTCTCTCTCTCTCTCTCTCTCTCTCTCTCTCTCTCTCTCAATGGACAGAGCCATCAACGTGGAACATTAGTGGCCGCCACTAAAGAGACACTACGGCTGGGTTGTTTTTAGGGTCTGTTTAACAGTATTGGGTTAGGGGGTCACGCTATGAGGGGTAGGGGCGTGAATGTACCCCATCCATACATGAATGTGCCCCATCTGTACCATCCCCCACTAGATTGTTCATGTTCCAGTAAATGGCTTTACTGCATGGCTTTTCAATTGCACAACATACATAGCTATTGCCACAGATACATGATACATACATGTATCATGATGACTGTTCTAGCAACACGTATCTGTGTATTTCCAGCCAGTCCATACGCTGCCAGGATATGAGTGAACGTGTATGTGTTCATCATCAACAGTCTTACGTTCTTGGAAGGTGGTGAAAAGTATCCTGAAGCGGCTCCGGCGGCTGCCCTGGTCGGCCCACATCCTGATCACCCCCGTGGTGGACACCAGCATCACGTCGTTGGCCACCGTAGAGCAGAACTTGTTCTTCAGGTCCTCCACGGACGAGCTGCCGTCGTACACCGCCACAAAGTTACGCTTGCACTCGTTACTATTCTGCATCTCATAGTCCAGGAAACGCAGGTAGATCTAGGTGTGAGGGGAGGGAGAAGGAAGAGAGAGGAGAGAGGAGAGAGGAGAGTGGAGAGAGAGAGAGAGAGAGAGAGAGAGAGAGAGAGAGAGAGAGAGAGAGAGAGAGAGAGAGAGAGAGAGAGAGAGAGAGAGAGAGAGAGAGAGAGAGAGAGAGAGAGAGAGAGAGAGAGAAAGAAAGAGAGAAGGGGTGGAGGAGAGAGGGAGCAGGGTGGAGGGAGAAGAAAGGAGGGTGGAGGGAGATAGAGTGAGGAGGTGTGGAGGAAGAGGGAGAGGGAAGAGAGAGGAGAGAGAGAAGAGAAATGGAAAGAGAGAGAGAGAGAGAGAGAGAGAGAGAGAGAGAGAGAGAGAGAGAGAGAGAGAGAAGAGAGAGAAGAGAGAGAGAGAGAGAGAGAGAGAGAGAGAGAGAGAAAGAAAGAAAGAAAGAAAGAGAAGTGGAAGGGATTTGACAAGGAGAGGAAGCATAAAGATAGATTATTAGAGAAAGGAGGAAAGAAGTTTGACAGAGATAGAGGATGAGGGATAGAGATGTCAAAAGAAATGGGAGAAGGAGAATGGGAGAGGGAAAACAGGGGGAGGGGAAAGATGGGAGAGAGAGATACATGTTGAGTCATTCCTTCTCGCTGTATCACTTTCAGTCGTCACATCATCAGCAGTAGGACAAAGCCTTGTAGTGACAGCAGTGTCCTATCAGGCTATGACACACTTCCTCAAACAGATCATTATGTTTGCACTCTCATTCATGTCTAAGGGTCTGCTAGATCAAACATTTGTCTTCACTCTAAAACACATACAGTCATCACACTCGGCACTCCCGAGAGACCAGAGAAGTTGTAGATGAATCATTCCATGGTTCACTCACTAGGCTTCATACAGTAGGATTGTAAGACACCATCACAGTCTTCCTGTCTCTCTTAGAAGGTTTGACCACATACATTTGACCCTTATCACAAAACTAGCTCTGGAAGAAAGGAAAATGCACCTTCACACATCACAGCCAGACTGTTTGAAATATTAAACAAATCAACATTTTATCAAATCAAAGTTTATCGGTTGTGTACACTGATTTGCAGAATCTCAGAATCTGCCGCCCTCCTGGGCTTCTCACGCACGACTAGGGTGTGGCCGTAATGCCCCCCGAAAAAAATCCATGCTCTGCGGGCCAAAGTGGCCGTTGTGCCCTTGGGCTGAATATAATAGTTCCCTTCTCCCGGCTGTCAATCGCCTTGCTGCAAAGCAACTCTCACTCATATCGCTCTCTCAAATATCTAAATTCTTATTAACCAATGCCCGTCAAGTGATCGGGTTCTTCTCATGGGCATCTCATCTCCAAAGTAGGCTACAAGAGAAGACAGACACATTGGGGATGCAACGGCACGAGTCCTTATCGAATTCCGAGGTGTTTATTGAAGATGTTAGAAGAACTGTCCACGTTTACTTTTCGTCAGCCAACTTGATGAGTAGGCTTAACGAACAGCAAAAGCACTAGCCTATGTCAATCTACTATCCCCCATAGTACAAAAGTTGATTTATTCTACTGGTCAGGTTGTCCTTCTGTACGATAAATACATATTCCAAACATACTCTGGGACAGTTGTGGGACGCGATAGATCCCAAATTAATACAACCACTGTAGCCTACATCAAAAAAACGTTTTAAAACAATGAGGCTGATGCAACAGATCAGAACGTTTAGATTAAAATGTTGATAAAATATTAGGCTATTTCTTCACATTATAAGTGCAGCAATGTGCACACTGTAGTAGGCTATAAGCGCAAATGTTCCAAAATACAAATAGCGGAAGTGCACCGCCAATGTGAGCGCTTTCATATGACAGAGATGAAACCATCCTTCAGAAATGTAGAAAGACTCATCAACAAGCATGTGTTGTTAATATGACTAGGATTGTGTATTTGGCTGCTGGACAATGAAAGAAAGTTGAGAACTTGAGAGTATTAGGCTACTGGTTTCAATGGCATATGAAGTGTTTATAAAATAACATGGTAAGACATGCCTCATGAATTTACAAAAAACGTCCAGGATTTAAACAATTACGTATATGGTTAAATAGTTATATTGACTGCCTCCACTCAGATTGCAAGGTGGGTGATGTTGCAGTATGCAACAGACACTGGCCTTTCTCTCCTATCTGAACTAACAGTACATCAAGAATGTCAACAGAATCAAAGCCTTTAGATATTAATAATGATCCTACATTATATTTGTCAAAACATGACTTGGTGTTTAGCCTAAATGTACATTATATATATAAAATTAGTGGATTTGGTCCCTTTGGAAAGCCAACTACTGAACCATCCGATGATGGGATTTATAAATACATTATCTGGACTCCCGAAAGGACTGATCTCTATAATACCCTATATATACAAAAGTATGTGGACACCCCTTCAAATGAGTGGATTCATCTATTTCAGCCATACCCGTTGCTGACAGGTGTATAAAATCGAGCACACCGCCATGCAATCTCCATAGACAAACATTGGCAGTAGAATGGCCTTACTGAAGAGCTCCGTGACTTTCAACGTGGCGCCATCATAGGATGCCAACTTTCCAACAAGTCAGTTCGTCAAATTTCTGCCCTGCTAGAGCTGCCCCGGTCAACTGTAAGTGCTGTTATTGTGAAGCCACGGCCACACAAGCTCACAGAATGTGACCGCTTAGTGCTGAAGCGCATAGCGCGTGAAAATTGTCTGTCCTCTGTTGCAACACTCACTACCGAGTTCCAAACTGCCTCTGGAAGCAACGTCAGCACAATAACTGTTCATCAGGAGCTTCATGAAATGGGTTTCCATGGCTGAACAGCCGCACATAAACCTAAGATCACCATGCGCAATGCCAAGCGTCGGCTGGAGTGGTGTAAAGCTGGCCGCCATTGGACTCTGGAGCAGTGGAAACACGTTCTCTGGAGTGATGAATCACGCTTCACCATCTGGCAGTCCGACAGACTAATCTGGGTTTGGTGGATGCCAGGAGAACGCTACCTGCCCCAATGCATAGTGCCAACTGTAAAGTTTGGTGGAGGAGGAATAATGGTCTGGGGTTGTTTTTCATGGTTCGGGCTAGGCCCCTTAGTTCCAGTGAAGGGAAATCTTAACGCTACAGCATACAATTACATTCTAGTCGACTCTGTGCTTCTAACTTAGGGAAGGCCTAAACTGTTTCAGCATGACAATGCCCCCGTGCACAAAGTGAGGTCCATACAGAAATGGTTTGTTGAGATCGGTGTGGAAGAACTTGACTGGCCTGCACAGAGCCCTGACCTCAACCCCATTGAACACCTTTGGGATGAATTGGAACACAGACTGCGAGCCAGGCCTAATCGCCCAACATCAGTGCCCAATTTCACTAATACTCTTGTGGCTGAAGTCCCCACAGCAATGTTCCAACATATTGTGGAAAGCCATCCCAGAAGAGTGGAGGCTGTTATAGCAGCAAAGCGGGGACCAACTCCATATTAATGCCCAAGATTTTGTAATGAAATGTTCGACGAGCAGGTGTCCATATACTTTTGGTCATGTAGTGTATGTCATTACAAGTCTAATTTAAGTTTGGCTTCATTTTCAGGCGCCTCTCTCATGTTAGCATCGGTCTGGACATGACAGGCTGTAGCCAATAGCTATCACCTACACTTTGACATGTAGGCTAATTATATTATGTACAATTACCTAGACTTATTTTTTTCTTAACAGAATAGCTACTGTTTTTCAGTTTTCAAATCAATTGAATTGGCTATTTTGGTGCCCTAGCACATGGCCTTGGTGCCCTGGGAGATTGGGCACCTCTTGAAGGCCAAATGTCCTTGCCCCTAAAATCACAGAATTCCAGGCCTGGAAGGGACCATTTCAAAAAAGAAAAAAAAGGTTATCAGTGATGTGCATGCTGAGGAACTTGAAGTTGTTCCCAGTCACCTCACCATGGTTAAATGCGGTGGTTGGCGCTTTTCAGTCACCGAGTCAGTGTATATGTCAATTCTATTCTCAGAGGGGACATTTCAAAACAGTCTTGAAGCATAGATTCCGATTGGTCAGACCAACGATGAACAGTCCTTACGATGGGAGCTCACTGTTTAAGTTTCTGCTTATAGGTGGGAGGAGCAGAATGGAGGTGTGATCTGATTTGCCGAAGAGAGGTTGGGGGAGGGCCTTACCATGATAGAGAGGATGCTTTCTTATTAAACGATCAAAGAGCTAAGAGCTAAGAGTTTTTCCTGGCTGTATGACCTAACAAGGCAAAAACTCCAGGCACTAGTTATGGCCTATCACTAAGTCCCAGAGTTGTTCCTGGTCAGGTCTTAGGAAAAACTCAGGGCCCTAATTATAACCGCAAGTCACACTTCCACGTAACAGCTTTACCAATCTGAGATAATCTGAATCCGTGTCTATAAATATTAACCACATACTGTATTTCATAATGACAGCTTTTCACTGTGAGGCTAACACTTCCTGACACCTCCAGCATCGGAGCCTGCCATTCGTTCATCAGACTGAGATTGGCCAATCACTGCTGCTGTTCTGGCCCGCTGCACATAACACCTAGCATAATTACAGTTAATGAGCTGCCGGCTCGGGTCGTGCGGTGAGGAAATGTAGTGCTTTAACTGT
Source organism: Coregonus lavaretus (assembly GCF_964263955.1). Classification (NCBI taxonomy): domain Eukaryota; kingdom Metazoa; phylum Chordata; class Actinopteri; order Salmoniformes; family Salmonidae; genus Coregonus; species Coregonus lavaretus. The sequence goes on from NW_028166832.1 coordinate 82,130, forward strand.
TTTAAGACGAACGGCACAGATGCACAGAACTAATGGAGCCTGCTGTGTCAGCTCGGTTTGAACCAACAGAAGTGGAATAGATAGGGAGAGTAAAAAACGTCCTTCTCTCTCTCTCTCTCTCTCTCTCTCTCTCTCTCTCTCTCTCTCTCTCTCTCTCTCTGCTCTCTCTCTCTCTCTCTCTCTCTCTCTCTCTCTCTCTCTCTCTCTCTCTCTCTGAACTCAACTGTCATAAGGCCTACATAACCCTATCATAATACTGACATTACAGATGCCATTAGGAGTTATACCAACTAATGTCAGTTTGATAAGTGATTCCAATGATAAGTATGTTGTATGTTATCATTCAAAGAACGTCTTCCAACAAAACATTACTTATCATATTTCTACTAAGCACTACAGCTTGGGGTGTGTCCATCACACCTTTAGTATTAAAGGGGATCCACTGAGAATCCTATTGTGCATCTCTCCAGGTTTAAACCAGTCATATGGGGGACCTAAATGGCCTAGGCATTTACCTGGCATTCTAGAACAGGACAGCTGATCGTACAGAGCTACGACAGCTCCAATCAGCACTGCTGAGATATGGAGACCTAACACATCAGCTTTATCAGGCGCCTTGCATGGCCTAGCATCTGGGTAGGAAGGGGGCCTTGCATGGCCTAGCATCTGGGTAGGAAGGGGGCCTTGCATGGCCTAGCATCTGGGTAGGAAGGGGGCCTTGCATGGCCTAGCATCTGGGTAGGAAGGGGGCCTTGCATGGCCTAGCATCTGGGTAGGAAGGGGGCCTTGCATGGCCTAGCATCTGGGTAGGAAGGGGGCCTTGCATGGCCTAGCATATGGGTAGGAAGGGGGCCTTGCATGGCCTAGCATCTGGGTAGGAAGGAATAGGGCCAAGAATATGCCTGGTGTTTTCTTCAACAAGGAGATATTTAGTGTGTATTGATGGATGTGTTCTCTTTCTTTCTTTCTTTCTTTCTTTCTTTCTTTCTTTCTTTCTTTCTTTCTTTCTTTCTTTCTTTCTTTCTTTCTTTCTTTCTTTCTTTCTTTCTTTCTTTCTTTCTTTCTTTCTTTCTTTCTTTCCTTCCCTTTCCCTCTTTCTCTTTCTCAATCATATACAGATTCATCCAGACCTCAGTTTTTTTTTTAAAGCTTTTTTCACATCGCCCCATCCAAACCCAGCTCTCCTAAATAGCAAATATTGTGAAGTACTAGTCACTGGATTACTTCATGAAGCCTAATGAAGGCCATGGATCAGGCAGAAAGAATCACAGCGCAGTGTCGTGTCGTGTGGATATCGGCTCGTAAAAAACAGCCTGTGGGAACCATCGATTCCAAAGCACCCAATAATGACACAGCATCCATCACTGACTAGAGGAAGGGGAAGACGACGAGAGGAAGAGGAAGACGACTAGAGGAAGGGGAAGATGACTAGAGGAAGAGATAGACGACTAGAGGAAGAGGAAGACGACTAGAGGAAGAGGAAGATGACTAGAGGAAGAGGAAGACGACTAGAGGAAGAGGAAGACGACTAGAGGAAGAGGAAGACGACTAGAGGAAGAGGAAGATGACTAGAGGAAGAGGAAGACGACTAGGGGAAGAGGAAGATGACTAGAGGAAGAGGAAGATGACTAGAGGAAGAGGAAGATGACTAGAGGAAGAGGAAGACGACTAGAGGAAGAGGAAGACGACTAGAGGAAGAGGAAGACGACTAGAGGAAGGGGAAGACGACTAGAGGAAGGGGAAGACGACTAGAGGAAGAGGAAGACGACTAGAGGAAGAGGAAGACGACTAGAGGAAGAGGAAGACGACTAGAGGAAGAGGAAGATGACTAGAGGAAGAGATAGACGACTAGAGGAAGAGGAAGTTGACTAGAGGAAGAGGAAGACGACTAGAGGAAGAGGAAGATTACTAGAGGAAGAGGAAGAGGAAGACCAAAACAAGATTCGCAGCACAGCCATAATGAGTCTGAAAACCAACTGGTTCAAGGAATGAGAATGAGAATTTGAATCTTTCTGCCATTATTTTGATGGGATGATGCACAACAATAGTATGACAAAACAACCACAAAAGTGTTACAAAAATGTTGATCAAGTGCTGGCTTAGAGCCAGTGGGCAAAACTCCAATCCTTGAGAGCAGCAGTGTTTAGTTGTTATATTTCCTGCCCCTTTAAGAGCAGGAAACACAGAGAGTGTGAGAGAAAGATCACGTATTTACCTGATTTGTTTAATATTAATAGTTAACAATTAATATGCTTAAGAATAGTACAGACATTTCTTAACTACAATGCTGTGCTTTTCGTAAGGATGGTTCCCTCTAGCTCCCTGCAGCTGGTCTGGGCGTGTAGTCAAGGACATGGGATAGAGATTAACTTGAGGAACAGATAGACCTGTAGTGTTTCAATTTCTCGTTGTGTCTGAGTAACCTTGTCACAAGGTCAAGACAGAGCCTCAGCGTGACCACAGTCTTTCAGTTCATCCTGTCTTTTACTATCTTCCAAGGGCGCAGCTGTGTGGAGATATGGGCAGTAACGGAACTAACATTATCACTTGTTTGTGCTCTATGACCCGATACACATAGCCACAAGAAGAAAACAAGGTGGCTCCTGATCTGCCAGGGAGGGGTGTGCTTCTATGAAAAGCAGAGATTGTTCTAGACACTTTTCCAGAACTTATGAAGAGCTATACAAGTCCTGTTGACTCTGTATTAACTTTGGCCTGCAATTGCATACCTAGAGATCTTTTACATATACTCAGAAGCCGTTGTCTGTGTTATTTTCTAAGGTTTAAAGTTTGTTTTAGAATAAGAGAATATCAGCACTGTGCAAAGAATCCTCAACATTTTGGAGAGCTTGCCAGGAGTGAGTGACAACCTGCCGTTGGCGTGAGCGTCGACCCACTGTGCCGTGCAACTAATTACTTAAAGGTAAGCAGACGGCTGTTATATCTATAATTTGTCTGTAATTTGAACAAAACGCTGTGTGGTTGATGACTTATTCTGACACGTAAGTGGCGCCTCACTCACAGTATGCTGTTCATTTAAGAGACGAAACCTACATTGTGGTATATATTGATTTATTTACAAACTCTTAATAGATCAACCTGTTGGAAATTGACACAGACCACCTAGGTGATAGTTAGAAATTCTTATGGTGTGAATATGATTACATTTACGTCATTTAGCAGACGTTCTTATCCAGAGGGACTTACAGTTAGTGAGTGCATACATCATTTAAAAAAAAATGTGTTTTATACCGGCCCCCCGTGGGAATCGAACCCACAACCTTGGCGTTGCAAATGCCATGCTCTACCAACTGAGCTACATCCCTACAGGATTAAAGGATTAAAGGCCTGTAATTGTGTACTCCGGAGTTCTAGGACGGTAAACGAGATGTTTGTCCTAGTTGTGTTGTATGTTGTATAAATTGTATATATGATTATGAGTGACTCATTGTTGATGGCTGCAATATGTAGAGAAAGCACTAGATAGAGTAGGTCTGCTCAGCCTGTGGGGGTGAATGGTTTGCTTGAGCGGCTGTGATTCATTCAGTTTGGTTAAGTTGGATGTTTCATCTGTCTCATTCAGGTTGCTCATTGATCAGCTTGATCAATCTGTTTGATTCAACTGTTTTTGTCTGACTCGTTTTGTACAAGACTGGTTTTATTCGACCCGCTCGAGTTTGCAAAAGCAATTCGTTCATCATGGTCAACTGGTCTGACTCAATTTGTGCATTCAATTCATCGAGGTCACTCAGTTGTTCATCTGGTGTATTTGTTCAATTCGTCTGATTAATTTGTTCTTCCTGCTGGTCATTCTGTTCGATTAATTTCGGCACGAGCGGCTGCTCATCAGAAAATAAAAAGAAATCCTGCGAATAATAGCCTTTTCTGTGCTGAGGAGGTGAATCAGGAAAGGGACTAGATTTGAGGTCGCTTGAAGCTTCTGTCTCTGGTGGGGAGAGGGCGTGCCTAATCTAGCATTAGGAGGAGAAGAATAAGCGGTGCGTGAATGTTCGCTGACATACTGACTGTGGAAAAATTCAAGTTTCCAGGATGGTTAGAATTAGGAGCAAGGAGGGCACAAATAAGAACACCCCAATATAACATTCAAAGGTGGACCAGGAGATAAGATAACATTCAAACCACAATTATTTAAACAGTGGTGGATACAGGAAATAGTCATAATAGAAATCTGGGTAGGAGAATTTGAGATATGGACTAGCCGTCCAGGTATAAACATGAATATAAAGAAGTAAAAGAGAAAACTAAAAAGGAAAGTTGGGGAAATAAATGCCAAGACGAAGAATAGAATGAGAACCGGCGGCATTCAGATATAGGATAAAGGGATGTACAATAGTGGAATACACAGTGACAGCAAACATAAAAATAATAACATATGATGTGGACATACTGAAAGACAGGAAAAGCAGATTTAGGAATTTAGATACAAAAGACTTAGATTACGAAAATAGAAGGGAAGGAATATTGGAGAAAAAAGTAACGTGGGTATTAATAGGGGAAATTAGGGTGTGGTCCGGCCATTGTATCTCAGTGGGACCAATCCTTGCAGGTTTCCCACATTTGGAAACCTTAGAAGTGATTTATGATTATGGTAAAATTGGTTATAGTAAAATGGCAATGTGATAGATTTGACATTTCAAATTTGGGGCCGTTTTATAGAAGAAAATATTCCTGCAGGTTATACAAATATTGATTAAGTGTGTTTGGGAATAGCATTGTGTGAATGTGGAAATAAGTCTCAATCTGAAGTTTGGATAATAAGAGATAGAAATGTGTATGATAAGATGATTGAGATTTGGATAATAAGCTTTGAAAAAACGTTCCGTACATCACTGCCCAGCATAGAATATCACAGGGTGATATTGAGAGTGGGATGTTATTTTAGAAAGTAGCGGCAAGTCTATATTTTCTGGGAGGCTTGACTTTGTCGGGGTTTCCGGAAGGTTAGAGAACTGCTGAGGATCCCATGACAGGCCGGGCAGTGTCCGGGAAACTAAAGTTGTTGTTTTTTGGTTCCGCTGGGAGTATGTTTGAAGAAGCTGATTTGTGTTGATTGAGAATCGTTAAAAACACGAATGGATTGGTTGATGTTCTATATGGATTCTGTGAATATATGAAAATATGATGAATTTTATGTGTGTGTAATCGATTACTAGAGATTTGATAAAGTAATAATTGGAATAATATTCATATACTAACTTTCCCACACAAACGTAGACATATGTCAGGGGTGAGAAACAATAAATGAAAGTTTTCTGAGTTGGTGCCGTTTATGGATCATTTGATAGAGATAAGGTTAAGCATTATATGACTGTCTACAATTACATTTTACATTTAACATATTTAGCAGACGCTCTTATCCAGAGCGACTTACAGGAGCAATTAGGGTTAAGTGCCTTGCTCAACGGCACATCGACAGATTTTTCAGCTAGTCGGCTCGGGGATTAGAACCAGCAACCTTTCGGTTACTGGCACAACGCTCTTAACCACTAAGCTACCTGCCACCCCATGTACAAGTAACACTGCAAGGACACAGGTTTTAAGAAGACAATTTGGCAGCAAAATAATTAGAGAACCACAATTCTAAAATGACTTAACCTGCACTGTATGAGTATAATAACTTGGATAAAAATAACATCATTCTGTCAACATTTAGGACAAAAGGACGTGAAATCTGAAAAGACAAAATGATATAAAACGTACAACATATGATCAGCAAGCCAACAACACAACGGTACTCTTTAGAGATAATCCTGTGAGTATTGATGACAGTAGTTTACCTGAGTTAGATACCGGTTAACAGTGGTTAAAAATCAAGAAGCACATACATCGGACAAAGAGTTATGGAGAACTGACTTCATCATAGTGCAGAGAATTACAGGGAGAGGGGGATGAGGGACTGGACTGGGGGCGCTACAACTCCTCCATTCACACAGTAAAACACAGATGGGTACACTTGATTTGACCAATGGACAGGCAGAGACAAACCACTGGAGAGAGAAGGTTATTGGTGGAGGATCTGCTGCAGCACCTCCAGCAAGTGTTTCAGGCCATAGATGTAGCCTTGGTCCTGGCTCTCGCTGGGGAAGACATGGGCAAAGTCAATCATCCTCACCTCCACTTCGCTGTCCCTCTGCTCTGGATGTGGCTCCCCACGGCCTCCCTCCCCCACCCCAGACTCTTCTTCCAGTTGGGCTTTGATACCGTTGCCGTTGGGTTGCTCTGCTGGCACCAGACCTGGGCACTTCCACGTGCTGTTGTCCTCCTGGGGGTTTGGGCCTGTCGTGGTGTCGCTGGCGGCGGTGACTTCGCCATGGTGACCCCGGGTGCAGCCCTTCTTGTACATGGTGTACATGGTGGGCAGGCTGTAGTCGAGCGGCACAGCAACCCGGATGTTGTTGTTGTATTCCAGTACAATCTGGGCAAGAGTCTTAGAAACTGAGTGGCGTATGTCCAGAGGCGAATCCACCACGACCAGTGGTCCCGGTGGAGAAGGTCTACGTCAGGGTCTTCAGAAGGAAGTGGAACGAACAGAGACGTGAGGGACCCTACACCGTCACCCAGGCTACACCAACTGCCGTAAGGGTCGAGGGGAGCTCGACCTGGTTTCATCTAAACCACTGCACCAGAGTACCGCATGGAAACCGACGACCGAGAGATGAGGAAGCTGAGGATGCCGAGACGCTAGTGACGGAAGAAGGTCCTGAGCGAAAGGGACCAACGCCGGGCCAGAGCAGTGGCCCAGAAGTAGATGGTCATCGTAGAAGGAGTCCTGAGCGAAAGGGACCAACGCCGGCCCGGAGTAGATGCCCAGAAGCAGATGGTCATCGTCGGAAGAGAGCCCTGCTGGGCCCTCACAACAATGAGGACAATTTGTTCTGATCTAGAGCAGAAATGTTTGCTAATCTTACATCTGGACAAAAAGAGTTATGGGTGTGTGGGTTGGGGCCGGTTAAGGTAGGAGCAGGTTTACCGCTTGTGGGAGTTCCCATAGGGGTAAATCTGAATATGCAAATGCACTTACCATTCTTAGTGGAGATACCATGTAACCCTGACCCCATGATGTTCTCTGTATTACACAACCACACAGGCCCACCGTCGTTTGCTAGGTCAGATAATACCGGGTTTGGAGGGTGGATCCTGCAACTGTTGTTTTAGTCATTGTATTGATTTTGCTGCTCATCCTCATGTTGAAGTTTTGCTGCAATATGTGTTTAAAACTGGTAAGAAATTCAAGGCCAAATGTAATGTTAAATGTTGCCATGACCCAGGGCCAGAATGCAGGATGTGAAGGATTAGCTGAGCTACCCTTTAATGCTGAAGACTGTGATGTTTGACCTGTTGCATACTTAGAAATGCGCCTGTTGTAGACAAAGGTTTGCTCTCACAAGGTCGGCTCAGTGGGAGTGGAATATTGGCTGAACGCCCAGACTCTGTGATTGCCAGGTGTTCTCTCCTAAGCAGCCGCACTCTGGGAGCAAACGCTTTACTGAGAAAGAATCCATTTGGCTATCTTTGTTATACCTAATCATCAGCAGCAAGTTAGAACTGTATATGGTATGTGTAGATGGTAAATGTTTTGAGACTCAGTAACCTCATAAGGATTATATACATGTCATATGCTACATCTGGAAGGTTTTCTATTTTTTTTTTTTTTTTACATATGGTGTGAATTTGTCATATTATTTTATAGAAGATGGAATCTTCTAAGAGGGGAATGTGAAAGAACGATCACATATTTACCTGATTTGTTTAATATTAATAGTTAACAATTAATATGCTTAACAACAGTAGAGACATTTCTTAACTACCAATGCTGTGCTTTTCATAAGGATGGTTACCTCTAGCTCCGGAACTAACGTTATCACTTGTTTGTGCTCTATGACCCGATACACATAGCCACAAGAAGAAAACAAGGTGGCTCTTGATCTGCCAGGGAGGGGCGTGCTTGTATGAAAAGCAGAGATAGACACTTTTGCAGAACTTATGAAGAGCTATACAAGTCCTGTTGACTCTGTATTAACTTCTGCCTGCAATTGCATAAATAAAGATATTTTACCGTTGTCTGTGTTATTTTCTGAAGTTTAAAGTTTGTTTAAGAATAAGCGAATATCAGCACCTCAACAAGAGCATGGAAGAGGGAGAGAGGGAAAGGGGAGGGGAGGAGGGGAACAGTTAAGGAGGAGCTGTGTGATGTCACTTTGCTGAAGTCAAAGTCAAGGAGAGAAGCGGAAGACTGCACAGACATTCTCCTCCTCCTGACAAAACACTCTACACAGTTGCACAGAGACAACCGTTTGTCATAAAAATTATATAATCAGGTAAGGAGAGAGCGAGAGAGAGTGAGAGAGAGAGAGAGAGAGGGAGAGAGAGAGAGAGAGAGAGAGAGAGTGAGAGAGAGAGAGAGAGAGAGAGAGAGAGCTCAAAGACATTGCTCCTGCATTTTTAACAAAATATATAGATTTAGAGTTAGATAAAGTAGGATTTTTTGGCAGGGACATATACAGGATGCTACCCTCCACAACATAACCTTTATTCCAAACCAAAACTCCAAACCTACAACCTGATTTTGGACGGAATTACCTGGAAAGCTTTCTACTACCAAGGATTACTATTCTCAAACTATACAGCAAATGCTCTGGAAAACAAACAGAAACCTGAAAACACCATCCAACCTGGAACTGAGTGAGTAATGTTTAGTATGAAGCTATTTTTCACTTTCAAAAACCAAGAAGAAAAATTCATTACAATGATATATTTTATATTATAAGGACTGAATTCTAAGGCTACCAAGCTTAAGCTTGCTACAAAGAGATACAATTTCAATTAGCACTGACGTGTGAAGTGAGAGGTGTCAAAGCCCTTGAGCCCAACAATGGCAGGAGAGTCGTACAGTCTACCCCAACTAGAGGCCTTAGAAGAGGCCTTAGAAGCACCCCCCCACTGTTCAGAGGTCATTAAAATACAGTACCCTCTGAATGTAAAAAACGACAAGACACGAAAAGAGTACAAATTGAAACTTCTTTTGGGGAAGCACGAGACACTTTTTGCTGATTTGTATAAAAATGGCAACATAAGCAACCTTATCTTCCACACAGACCATCCCCTGGCATGGCACAGTGCTATACTAGCACACTACCCCTCTGTTAAGAGGGGGGGTGTTAGCGACGGGTGGAAACTCAGGATACTGGACAACGAGGACTCTGAGTCGTCTAATATTAATCTCTATAAATCTGGAACCGTTTTGGTTCAAGGCAACACCAAACAGTTCCAGCTGGACTTTCACCTAATCAAAGAAATAGCTCAGCAGGAGAAGCTGTCCCTTGAGAAAGATACCCCTACCCCGAGCGGGTCAGACCAGACCTCTTCATTAAATAACCCCACAGAGCAACCCCAAGCAGAAACTCAACTTCCCAGCACAGAGTACTACTCCCTCATTGAAATGAAGGATAAATTCACACAGCTGGAGGTAAGGCAGGTGGAGCTGGAACAGCAGGTGAACACACTCCAGTCAGCACAGACCCAGACAACAGTCCAGCACAACAACACCCCCTTAACTAGACCTGGAGAGCTGCAGGTAGAGAGAGACATGTCTGCACTCTGGACTGTGGTGAGACAACATCAACAGGAGAAAGAGCAGGAGCAGGAGAAGAACAGAGCACTAGAGGAGAGGATCAGAGTGCTGGAGGAGAAGGTGAGAACGATGATGGGTGACATTGAACAACCCATTAGAGAACAGCCCACCTCAGATCCTGGCCAAAGTCTCGACACCGAAGCAGAACAGTACACCCTAGACCCTGACCATAGCCTCGACATCACACCCAGACAAACAAATGAAGAACCCCAAGCCCTGGGGACCCCAACCCCTCTGAGCAACCTCCCAGTCAGACACCCTGATAGCCCTCATGACGACCCCCCCACACCCACTGAGGACATACACAAGCCACAGATTGTACTCCTTATGGACTCAAACGGGAAATACATACAAGAAAATAAACTTTTTCCAAAACACACAGTGTCTAAACTCTGGTGTCCAAATACCCAGCGCGCCCTAGACCTTCTGTCTAAGGACCGACTAGGATCACCCAGCCACATAATAATACACACAGGCACAAACGACCTGAGAACACAGCAGGAAAGGGTGGCCACATCACTCAAGGGCGTGATAGAAAAAGCTTCTTCTACTTTCCCCAACGCACAAGTGGTTATCTCAACCCTGTTACCACGAAAAGACTTCCACCCTGCTACCATACAGCGGGTAAACGCAAGTATTTCCCGTGACTGTGCATCAAAACCAAATGTCTTCCTGGCCCACCACTCCACCCTGGACGTGAACAGCCTTTACGACCAGGTCCACCTATACAAGGCAGCAGTGCCCACCTTCGCCCGGACCCTAAAGGATATCGCCCTCAACCGCAGACCCAACACCTCACACAGGAGCAACAGATCAACAGACACCCCGCCCAGACCAGCGAGACACTCTCCCAGACCTGCGGGACCCCCCCCAGGACCTACACATAGAGGACCCCCGCAGAGAGGACCTACATCCAGACCACAGCACCATCAACCACATCTACACCCCCACCCCAACCAATTAACTCCCCCCCAAGTCAACCATGCCCACACCCCATTTAGGCCCCCTCAGATCAGACCTATGCCCCTCCTACCCACCCCAAGCCCCCCACTCCCACAAAGAGGGCCTCAACATGAAAGTCACACATACGCCCAGGCCGTGAGCAGGCAAACAGGCCCAACACCCACTCTTACACTAGCCCAAGCCAATGGCATGTACCAGATGCTCAGCAGGCTCTGCTCACAATTACTGGCCTGAGGCCAAACCACACAACCAACAACATTAGACACTTTATGGAACACAAAGCCTTCACTATTTCATCCTGGAATATCCAAGGCCTGAGGTCATCTGCCTTTGGCCTAAAGAGCAGGAATCTGGACTTCACCAAAGAAATCGGAAATACAGACATTGTCATCCTACAAGAAACATGGTATAGAGGAGACGGACCCACTGGTTGCCCTCTAGGTTACAGAGAGCTGGTAGTCCCATCCACCAAACTACCAGGTGTGAAACAGGGAAGGGACTCAGGGGGTATGCTAATTTGGTATAGAGCAGACCTAACTCACTCTATTAAATTAATCAAAACAGGAACATTTTACATTTGGTTAGAAATTCAAAAGGAAATTATCTCAACTGAGAAAAATGTCCTCCTGTGTGCTACCTATATCCCCCCACTAGAATCCCCATACTTTAATGAAGACAGTTTCTCCATCCTGGAGGGGGAAATCAATCATTTCCAGACCCAGGGACATGTACTAGTCTGTGGCGACCTAAATGCCAGAACTGGACAAGAACCTGACACCCTCAGCACACAGGGGGACAAACACCTACCTGGAGGTGACAGCATTCCCTCCCCCATATGCCCCCCTAGGCACAACTACGACAACATAACCAACAAAAATGGGTCACGACTCCTGCAGCTCTGTCGCACACTGGGTATGTACATAGTCAATGGTAGGCTTCGAGGGGACTCCTATGGTAGGTACACCTATAGCTCATCTCTTGGCAGTAGTACTGTAGACTACTTTATCACTGACCTCAACCCAGAGTCTCTCAGAGCGTTCACAGTCAGCCCACTGACACCCCTATCAGACCACAGCAAAATCACAGTCTACTTGAACAGAGCAATACTCAATCATGAGGCATCAAAGCCAAAAGAACTAAATAATATTAAGAAATGCTATAGATGGAAGGAAAGTAGTGTTGAAACCTACCAAAAAACAATTAGGAAACAACAAATTCAATCCATTCTAGACAACTTCCTGGACAAAACGTTCCACTGTAATAGTGAAGGTGTAAACTTGGCAGTAGAAAACCTAAACAGTATATTTGACCTCTCAGCTTCCCTATCAAATCTAAAAATCTCTAACAGAAAACCAAAGAAAAGTAATAACAGTGATAAATGGTTTGATGAAGAATGCAAAAACCTAAGAAAGAAATTGAGAAACCTATCCAACCAAAAACATAGAGACCCAGAAAACCTGAGCCTACGCCTTCACTATGGTGAATCACTAAAACAATACAGAAATACACTACGGAAAAAGAAGGAACAGCATGTCAGAAATCAGCTCAATGTAATTGAAGAATCCATAGACTCTAACCACTTCTGGGAAAATTGGAAAACACTAAACAAACAACAACACGAAGAGCTATCTATCCAAAACGGAGATGTATGGGTAAACCACTTCTCCAATCTTTTTGGCCCTATAACAGAGAACAAACAGCAAAAAAATATACATGATCAAATGCAAATCTTAGAATCAACTATTAAAGACTACCAGAACCCACTGGATTCTCCAATTACATTGAATGAACTACAGGATAAAATACAAACCCTCCAACCCAAAAAGTCCTGTGGTGTTGATGGTATCCTCAATGAAATGATAAAATATACAGACCACAAATTTCAATTAGCTATACTTAAACTCTTTAACATCATCCTTAGCTCTGGCATCTTCCCCAACATCTGGAACCAAGGACTGATCACCCCAATCCACAAAAGTGGAGACAAATTTGACCCCAATAACTACCGTGGGATATGCGTCAACAGCAACCTTGGGAAAATCCTCTGCATTATCATTAACAGCAGACTAGTTCATTTCCTCAGTGAAAACAATGTACTGAGCAAATGTCAAATTGGCTTTTTACCAAATTACCGTACGACAGACCACGTATTCACCCTGCACACCCTAATTGACAAACAAACAAAACAAAACAAAGGCAAAGTCTTCTCATGCTTTGTTGATTTCAAAAAAGCTTTTGACTCAATTTGGCATGAGGGTCTGCTATACAAATTGATGGAAAGTGGGGTTGGGGGAAAAACATACGACATTATAAAATCCATGTACACAAACAACAAGTGTGCGGTTAAAATTGGCAAAAAACACACACATTTCTTTCCACAGGGCCGTGGGGTGAGACAGGGATGCAGTTTAAGCCCCACCCTCTTCAACATATATATCAACGAATTGGCGAGGGCACTAGAACAGTCTGCAGCACCCGGCCTCACCCTACTAGAATCTGAAGTCAAATGTCTTCTGTTTGCTGACGATCTGGTGCTTCTGTCACCAACCAAGGAGGGCCTACAGCAGCACCTAGATCTTCTGCACAGATTCTGTCAGACCTGGGCCCTGACAGTAAATCTCAGTAAGACAAAAATAATGGTGTTCCAAAAAAGGTCCAGTTGCCAGGACAACAAATACAAATTCCATCTAGACACCGTTGCCCTAGAGCACACAAAAAACTATACATACCTCGGCCTAAACATCAGCGCCACAGGTAACTTCCACAAAGCTGTGAACGATCTGAGAGACAAGGCAAGAAGGGCCTTCTATGCCATCAAAAGGAACATAAAATTTGACATACCAATTAGGATCTGGCTAAAAATACTTGAATCAGTTATAGAACCCATTGCCCTTTATGGTTCTGAGGTCTGGGGTCCGCTCACCAACCAAGAATTCACAAAATGGGACAAACACCAAATTGAGACTCTGCATGCAGAATTCTGCAAAAACATCCTCCGTGTACAACGTAAAACACCAAATAATGCATGCAGAGCAGAATTAGGCCAATACCCGCTAATTATCAAAATCCAGAAAAGAGCCGTTAAATTCTATAACCACTTAAAAGGAAGCGATTCCCAAACCTTCCATAACAAAGCCATCACCTACAGAGAGATGAACTTGGAGAAGAGTCCCCTAAGTAAGCTTGTCCTGGGGCTCTGTTCACAAACACAAACAGACCCCACACAGCCCCAGGACAACAACAACAACAACACAACTAGACCCAACCAAATCATGAGAAAACAAAAAGAGAATTACTTGACACATTGGAAAGAACAAACAAAAAAACAGAGCAAACTAGTATGCTATTTGGCCCTAAACAGAGAGTACACAGTGGCAGAATACTTGACCACTGTGACTGACCCAAACTTAAGGAAAGCTTTGACTATGTACAGACTCAGTGAGCATAGCCTTGCTATTGAGAAAGGCCGCCGTAGGCAGACCTGGCTCTCAAGAGAAGACAGGCTATGTGCACACTGCCCACAAAATGAGGTGGAAACTGAGCTGCACTTCCTAACCTCCTGCCAAATGTATGACCATATTAGAGACACATATTTCCCTCAGATTACAGCGATCCACAAAGAATTCGAAAACAAATCCAATTTTGATAAACTCCCTTATCTACTGGGTGAAAAACCACAGTGTGCCATCACAGCTGCAAGATTTGTGACCTGTTGCCACAAGAAAAGGGCAACCAGTGAAGAACAAACACCATTGTAAATACAACCCATATTTATGTTCATTTATTTTCCCATTTGTACTTAAACTATTTGCACATTGTTACAACACTGTATATATACATAATATGACATTTGAAATGTCTTTATTCTTTTGGAACTTCTGAGTGTAATGTTTACTGTTAATATTTATTGTTTATTTCACTTTTGTTTACTATCTACTTCACTTGCTTTGGCAATGTTAACATACGTTTCCCATGCCAATAAAGCCCTTAAATTGAATTGAATTGAATTGAGAGAGAGAGAGAGAGAGAGAGACAGAGAGAAAAAAAATACTTTGTGCAAGTTGATTGAATCCAGGATATCTTTAACTCTAAGAAAGCAATCTGAGTAAATGTACTGTATCGACTACTCTGTATATAGCAAGGGATCAATCCTGGTTTAAAATGTGTGTTTGTTTCAATCATGTAGTCAAGTGAATGGCAGCATTAGTGAAAGCTTGTGATGTAGATGGGTATCAAGGTAAAACTGTTCGTAATAAACAAAGCTATCTTAGTAAACAAAGCTGTCTTAGTAAAACAAATATATCTTAGTAAACAAAGCTGTATTAGTAAACAAAGCTATCTTAGTAAACAAATCTATCTAAGTAAACAAAGCTATCTTAGTTTAAATAAGCTGACTCATTCTAGGAAGTCCTTATGTGGTTCGTCTGTTGTTTTTGTTCCAGATATGGCGTCCTCCCACAGTCTCCTGCCTGAAGAGCAGTTCCAGTGCTCTATCTTCCTGGAGGTTCTCACTAATCCAGTCACCACTCCATGTGGACACAACTTCTGCAAGGCCTGTATCAACAGATAGTGGAAAAGCACTGAACAGTGCCAGTGTCCAATGTGTAAGGAGGCATTTGTCAAAATCAACAGAACACTTAGAGAGGTTGTGGAACATTTCAACGGGATACCAGTCAGAGACAGAGTTGAGTCCCTTGCCGAGCGTGGAGAAGTGGCCTGTGATGTCTGCACAGGACTGAAGCTCAAGGCCCTGAAGTCCTGCCTGGAGTGTCTGACCTCTTACTGTGAGACTCACAAGCTGATCGACCCTGTGGACAACCTGGAAGACAGGATATGTAAACACCACAAGAGACCCCTGGAGCTGTTCTGTAGGACTGACCAGACGTGTGTGTGCCAGTTCTGCACTGAGACAGACCACAAGGGTCACAACACCATCCCTCTGAGGAAGGAGTTCGGGGAGAAGAAAGCTGAGCTGGGAAGGACAAAGAATCTTGTGCAGCAGAGGATCCAGATGCGCCTTAAGAAAATTAAAGAGATCAAACACTCAGCGGAGCTAAGCAACAGAGCCGCAGACAGCAAGCAGGTCTTCAATGCTTTAGTTCGCTCCATCCAGAGAAGCCAGGCTGAGGTAGCTAAGATGATTGGAGAAAAGCAGAAAGCAACCCAGCGGCAGGCTGAGGTGATAATCAAAGAGCTGGAGCAGGAAATCACTGAGCTACAGAGGAGACGCTCTGAGCTGGAGAAGCTCTCACACACTAAGGGTCAACTCCACCTCCTCCAAAGCTTGCCTTCCCTGTCGCCCCCTACATTCAGAAAGGACTGGTCTGACATCAGTGTTAACCGGGACCAGAGCAAATGGAATGTGAAGAAAGACACATCTCAAATGGAGAAGACTGTGAAGAAAGACACATCTCAAAGGGAGAAGACTGTGAAGAAAGACACATCTCAAAGGGAGAAGACTGTGAAGAAAGACACATCTCAAAGGGAGAAGACTGTGAAGAAAGACATCTCAAAGGGAGAAGACTGTGAAGAGACTTTCTGAGCTTGAGACTAAATGGAATAGAGTATTGGGAAAGTCAGTGCTTGGAGGTGAAGAGTTGATCAGGATGCAGCAGTATGCTGTGGATGTGACTCTGGATGCTGATACAGCACATCCAAAGCTCATCGTGTCTGGTGATGGGAAAAAAGTGCCAAATGTTTTTTACATTTTACATTTTAGTCATTTAGCAGACGCTCTTATCCAGAGCGACTTACAATTAGTGAGGGCATACATTTTTCACACTGGCCTCCCCGTATTTCCACAAAGAACAGAACCACCCTTACAACCCCAAGAGGTGTCAAGGTCGTATTTCTGTCCCGGCAAAGGAGGGCTTCTCCTCAGGGAGATTCTACTACGAGGTGCATGTGGGCAGTAAGAATGGGTGGAATGTGGGCGTGGCCAAATAGTCCATCGATAGGGCCCATGGTGGACTGTACCCCGAGGAAGGATTCTGTAATGTGTAGTTGTCTTTTAAAACAGATTATGAGGCCTACACATCCACCCATAACTCCCTCTCACTGAAGAGCAAGCCTCAGAAATTGGGAGTGTTTGTGGATTATGAGGAGGGTCAGTTCTCCTTCTATGATGTGGATGCCAGGTCTCATATCTACTCTTACACTGGCTGCATCTTCAGTGATAAACTCCATCCATACTTGAACCCATTTGATGATTATGATGGCACGAACCCTGGCCCCTTGGTCATCACCCCTGTCAATCTGACACACTGAGTGGAGACATTTTAATAATAATAATAATATGCCATTTAGCAGACGCTTTTATCCAAAGCGACTTACAGTCATGTGCGCATACATTTTTACGTATGGGTGGTCCCGGGGATCGAACCCACTACCCTGGCGTTACAAGCACCATGCTCTACCAATTGAGCTACAGAGGACCACATTTGACAGTGCTAAGCCATAGGATATCATACAGACGTGTGAAATTGTTTCAAATACTAATTAACAGTAACCCACAATAGGGTTTACCCAGGAAAAAAATGTCCAAAATAACTAATCCATGGAAAACAGGTGTTACAGTTACCCATATTAATATAGACTATATAGAATCAATGCCTTCTTATGTAAATCTCTAAAAGAGACATCATTTCATGACCTTTATCAGTCTGATCAACATGCTTTGTATTTTATCCACCTTTTTATTTAATCTGCTTTTGTCTTGACCTTCCTCTTTTTCATTTTGTTAAATTAACTGTTCAGTCTATTGAAACACTTCTGCAAAACATTTGAAATAATGCTTTGATTTGATTGGATTTGGATGCCTAATTGAATGCTAACACTGATCACACTGACCCAGTGAACCTGTAGTGAACTGTAGATTAACACTGATCAGAATGACCCAGTGAACCTGTAGAGTAGGTGAGAACTAACTCGCCTCCTCTGCTCCTCTCCTCCACCTCTTCTCCTCTCCACCTATCTCCTCCTCTCCTCCACTATATCCTCCTCTCCTCCACCTCTCCCCCCTCTCCTCCACCTCTCCTCCACTATCTCCTCCTCTTCTCCACCTCTCCCCCTCTCCTCCTCCTCTCCTCCACTATCTCCTCCTCTCCACCTATCTCCTCCTCTCCTCCACTATCTCCTCCTCTCCTCCACCTATCTCCTCCTCTCCTCCACCTATCTCCTCCTCTCCTCGACCTATCTCCTCCTCTCCTCCACTAACTCCTCCTCTCCTCCACCTCTCCCCCCTCTCCTCCACCTCTCCTCCACTATCTCCTCCTCTTCTCCACCTCTCCCCCTCTCTTCCTCCTCTCCTCCACTATCTCCTCCTCTCCACCTATCTCCTCCTCTCCTCCACTATCTCCTCCTCTCCTCCACCTATCTCCTCCTCTCCTCCACCTATCTCCTCCTCTCCTCCACCTATCTCCTCCTCTCCTCCACCTCTCCCTCCTCTCCTCCACCTATCTCCTCCTCTCCTCCACTATCTCCTCCTCTCCTCCACCTCTCCTCCACTATCTCCTCCTCTCCTCCACTATCTCCTCCTCTCCTCCACCTATCTCCTCCTCTCCTCCACCTATCCCCTCCTCTCCTCCACCTCTCCCCCTCTCCTCCATCTATCTCCTCCTCTCCTCCACCTCTCCTCCACTATCTCCTCCTCTCCTCCCCCTCTCCTCCTCTCCTCCCCCTCTCCTCCACCTATCTCCTCCTCTCCTCCACCTCTCCTCCACTATCTCCTCCTCTCCTCCACTATCTCCTCCACCTATCTCCTCCTCTCCTCCACCTCTCCTCCACTATCTCCTCCTCTCCTCCACCTATCTCCTCCTCTCCTCCAACTATCTCATCCTCTCCTCCACCTATCTCCTCCTCTCCTCCACCTCTCCCCCTCTCCTCCACTATCTCCTCCTCTCCTCCACCTCTCCCCCCTCTCCTCCACCTCTCCTCCACTATCTCCTCCTCTTCTCCACCTCTCCCCCTCTCTTCCTCCTCTCCTCCACTATCTCCTCCTCTCCACCTATCTCCTCCTCTCCTCCACTATCTCCTCCTCTCCTCCACCTATCTCCTCCTCTCCTCCACCTATCTCCTCCTCTCCTCCACCTATCTCCTCCTCTCCTCCACCTCCCTCTCCTCTCCTCCACCTATCTCCTCCTCTCCTCCACTATCTCCTCCTCTCCTCCACCTCTCCTCCACTATCTCCTCCTCTCCTCCACTATCTCCTCCTCTCCTCCACCTATCTCCTCCTCTCCTCCACCTATCTCCTCCTCTCCTCCACCTCTCCCCCTCTCCTCCATCTATCTCCTCCTCTCCTCCACCTCTCCTCCACTATCTCCTCCTCTCCTCCACCTATCTCCTCCTCTCCTCCCCCTCTCATCCTCTCCTCCCCCTCTCCTCCACCTATCTCCTCCTCTCCTCCACCTCTCCTCCACTATCTCCTCCTCTCCTCCACTATCTCCTCCACCTATCTCCTCCTCTCCTCCACCTCTCCTCCACTATCTCCTCCTCTCCTCCACCTATCTCCTCCTCTCCTCCACCTATCTCATCCTCTCCTCCACCTATCTCCTCCTCTCCTCCACCTCTCCTCCTCTCCTCCACCTATCTCCTCCTCTCCTCCCCCTCTCCTCCTCTCCACCCCCTCTCCTCCACCTATCTCCTCCTCTCCTCCACCTCTCCTCCACTATCTCCTCCTCTCCTCCACTATCTCCTCCACCTATCTCCTCCTCTCCTCCACCTCTCCTCCACTATCTCCTCCTCTCCTCCACCTATCTCCTCATCTCCTCCACCTATCTCATCCTCTCCTCCACTATCTCCTCCTCTCCTCCACCTATCTCCTCCTCTCCTCCACCTATCTCCTCCTCTCCTCCATCTATCTCCTCCTCTCCTCCACCTCTCCTCCACTATCTCCTCCTCTCCTCCACCTATCTCCTCCTCTCCTACCCCTCTCCTCCTCTCCTCCCCCTCTCCTCCACCTATCTCCTCCTCTCCTCCACCTCTCCTCCACTATCTCCTCCTCTCCTCCACTATCTCCTCCACCTATCTCCTCCTCTCCTCCACCTCTCCTCCACTATCTCCTCCTCTCCTCCACCTATCTCCTCCTCTCCTCCACCTATCTCATCCTCTCCTCCACCTATCTCCTCCTCTCCTCCACCTCTCCCCCTCTCCTCCACCTATCTCCTCCTCTCCTCCACCTCTCCTCCACTATCAATTTCAATTTCAATTTCAATTTCAATTTCAATTTAAGGGCTTTATTGGCATGGGAAACGTGTG
>NW_028166831.1:0-21000 GCF_964263955.1 Coregonus lavaretus
AAGATCCTTATAGGAGGTGACCCTATCAATTTGCTGGCCTTTTATAGTTAAAATCTGCAAGTGACTCTGTTTACTTTCAGGAAGAGAAAAAACATACATTTGGTTTTCGTTGCATTAAGCAAAACTCTGCCTTTGAATAACATCAAAGCCAACTGTAAGTCCTTCTCAATATTAGATGCCCTAGAATAAATAATTGTGTCATCAGCATACAGATGGAGATTTGCAGAGTTAACAGTCTTCCCTATATCATTTATATACAGTGTAAAAAGGATCAGACCTAAAATTGATCCCTTGGGAACTCCTTTTGTAAGCCTTCGAAGATTTCATACCTCCTGTGCTACACACTTAGTTCTGCCAGAAAGGTAGTTTTGGAACCAATCCAATACATAGAGAGAGAGACAGATAGGAATAGAGAGAGAGACAGGCAGACAGAGACAGAGACAGACAGAGAGAGACAGAGAGAGAGAGAGAGAGAGAGAGAGAGAGAGAGAGAGAGAGAGAGAGAGAGAGAGAGAGAGAGAGACAGAGAGAAAGAGAGAGAGAGAGAGAGAGAGAGAGAGAGAGAGAGAGAGAGAGAGAGAGACAGAGAGAAAGAGAGAGAGAGAGAGAGAGAGAGAGAGAGAGAGAGAGAGAAGAGAGAGAGAGAGAGAGAGAGAGAGAGAGAGAGGCTCCAGACAGACTGATACCTGTACTTCAGCTGTCATGGGAAGGAAAGAAACCTATACAGAAAGTTTCTCACATTTCATTATACAGTGAGGGAAAAAAGTATTTGATCCCCTGCTGATTTTGTACGTTTGCCCACTGACAAAGAAATGATCAGTCTATAATTTTAATGGTAGGTTTATTTGAACAGTGGGAGACAGAATAACAACAGAAAAATCCAGAAAAATGTCAAAAATGTTATAAATTGATTTGCATTTGAATGAGGGAAATAAGTATTTGACCCCTCTGCAAAACATGACTTAGTACTTGTTGGCAAACCCTTGTTGGAAATCACAGAGGTCAGACGTTTCTTGTAGTTGGCCACCAGGTTTGCACACATCTCAGGAGGGATTTTGTTCCACTCCTCTTTGCAGATCAACTCCAAGTCATTAAGGTTTCGAAGCTGACGTTTGGCAACTCGAACCTTCAGCTCCCTCCACAGATTTTCTATGGGATTAAGGTCTGGAGACTGGCTAGGCCACTCCAGGACCTTAATGTGCTTCTTCTTGAGCCACTCCTTTGTTGCCTTGGCCGTGTGTTTTGGGTCATGTCATGCTGGAATACCCATCCACGACCCATTTCAATGCCCTGGCTGAGGGAAGGAGGTGCTCACCCTAGATTTGACGGTACATGGCCCCGTCCATCGTCCCTTTGATGCGGTGAAGTTGTCCTGTCCCCTTAGCAGAAAAACACCACCAAAGCATAATGTTTCCACCTTCATGTGGGGATGGTGTTCTTGGGGTCATAGGCAGCATTCCTCCTCCTCCAAACACGGCGAGTTGAGTTGATGCCAAAGAGCTACATTTTGTTCTCATCTGACCACAACACATTCACCCAGTTCTCCTCTGAATCATTCAGATGTTCATTGACACACTTCAGACGGCCCTGTATATGTGCTTTCTTGAGCAGGGGGACCTTGTGGGCGCTGCAGGATTTCAGTCCTTCACGGCGTAGTGTGTTACCAATTGTTTTCTTGGTGACAATGGTCCCAGCTGCCTTGAGATCATTGACAAGATCCTCCCGTGTAGTTCTGGGCTGATTCCTCACAGTTCTCATGATCATTGCAACTCCACGAGGTGAGATCTTGCATGGAGCCCCAGGCCGAGGGAGATTGACAGTTCTTTTGTGTTTCTTCCATTTGCGAATAATCGCACCAACTGTTGTCACCTTCTCACCAAGCTGCTTGGCGATGGTCTTGTAGCCCATTCCAGCCTTGTTTAGGTCTACAATCTTGTCCCTGACATCCTTGGAGAGCTCTTTGGTATTGGCCATGGTGGAGAGTTTGGAATCTGATTGATTGATTGCTTCTGTGGACACGTGTATTTTATACAGGTAACAAGCTGAAATTAGGAGCACTCCTTTTAAGAGTGTGCTCCTAATCTCAGCTCGTTACCCGTATAAAAGACACCTGGGAGCCAGAAATCTTTCTGATTGAGAGGGGGTCAGATACTTATTTCCCTCATTAAAATGCAAATCAATTTATAACATTTTTGACATGCGTTTTTCTGGAATTTGTTGTTGTTATTCTGTCTCACACTGTTCAAATAAACCTACCATTAAAATTATAGACTGATCATTTCTTTGTCAGTGGGCAAACGTACAAAATCAGCAGAGGATCAAATACTTTTTTCCCTCACTGTATGTCTTAAAAAATTGGATCATACTTTTTGACCAACGTTTTTATTTCAGTCTAATGAATGTTGGCATCATTCTAAAGAACATTTAGTTAATTACACTTGGGTAAAGAACAAGCACAACATTATGGTCACTGAAATTGATCCTCCCTCTGCTTGTATCGTCTCAAAATGATGAGCGATATGTTGAGAAGCAACAACTCCGGAGAACTGAAAACCCTTTCTTCAAAAAAAGAAAACTCAAGTTATTTACTTTCCTCAAGGTCTAATACTAACCCAACATCATGGACCCTGAACATGGACATGGTGGGATCCATGTTACATTAGACTGCTGAGTCATGCTGTAGATGATAAACACATTCATATCATTAGAATGCCTCTCAACCAATCACAATGCTTGTTTTGACCAGCCTGTTGTAGAAAAACATTTATATAATTGTGCTGCATCATACGAATGCTTATCCTCTCCTCTCCAACACCTCTCCTAAATTGGGGTCGGTTGACTGTAGAGAACGTTCTCAAATGCTGACGAAGTCATGCTGACATCTTTCTAAAGAAACAAGCACTACAGCCTCTCTCCAAGACTGCACAGCATAGAGGAGTTGGAATTAAATTGGATCTCAGCAACAGCCAACATTTAAAGAAAGAGAATAAATAAGCATCCCTAAATTCACACTCTCCTCTCAACGAAACACTAAAAGGAGTGTTGACGTTAGTAGCTATCAACAGCCGCTGTGGGATTTCTGCATTCTTAAAGCTGATATCAGAACGTACAACGTTTAATAATAGTTCTGATTGTCTATTAATGAGGAAATATGTATTTCATTGACATAGGAAAAAAGGGGATAAATAAGCCAGATCGTTTCAATAATATTAAAGGTTTTAGAAACAGATTTAGAAGGTTTTAAGAAAAAGGATCTGTACGCTGAAAAGAGACGGAGTAACATACTGCAGAGTTCTCACAATCCTGGGATGTCAGCAGCCCTTTGCATCCTGAATACTGTTAGAATATTGTGATGACAGAAATAATTAATTACATAGTTGAGAGGAGACAGAGCCCAGTGGCCACTCACCGGTTCAATCAATGTTGTTTCCACGTAATTTCAATGAAATTACGTTGAACCAACATGGAATAAACATTGAATTTGAGGTCTGTGGGTAGTTAGTTAATCCACAGAGGTAAAGCTGAACAACACACAAACACCAGACAGACAAACACACAGTCCCTGATCACTGGACTCAATGGAAGACAAGCATCTCCGGAGCTCCTCATCTGATTTGATGTTTTACTTTGAATAAACCAATTACATTTCGCAACGCCTGACTGCACTTTTTGGAGATACGCCAGTGCAGCTTCCCTTCCTGGACAAAGTCTCGCCTGCATCCCAAATGGCACCCTATATCTTATACTGTGCACTACTTTTGACAAGGGCCCTGTAAGAGTGCACTATATAGGGAATAGGGCACAATTTGAGATGCAACCTGGAGCTTAGGAGAAAACACATCTCATCACCGTATTCATTTGGGGAAGGAGGGAATTGAGCATGACAACTAAATGTAGACAGCATTCAGCATGATAACTAACTATAGACAGCATTAGGCACGGTAACTAACTGTAGACAGCATTCAGCATGATAACTACAGTGGGGAGAACAAGTATTTGATACACTGCTGATTTTGCAGGTTTTCCTACTTACAAAGCATGTAGAGGTCTGTAATTTTTTATCATAGGTACACTTCAACTGTGAGAGACGGAATCTAAAACAAAAATCTAGAAAATCACATTGTATGATTTTTAAGTAATTAATTTGCATGACATAAGTATTTGATACATCACAAAAGCAGAACTTAATATTTGGTACAGAAACCTTTGTTTGCAATTACAGAGATCATACGTTTCCTGTAGGTCTTGACCAGGATTGCACACACTGCAGCAGGGATTTTGGCCCACTCCTCCATACAGACCTTCTCCAGATCCTTCAGGTTTCGGGGCTGTCGCTGGGCAATACAGACTTTCAGCTCCCTCCAAAGATTTTCTATTGGGTTCAGGTCTGGAGACTGGCTAGGCCACTCCAGGACATTGAGATGCTTCTTACGGAGCCTCTCCTTAGTTGCCCTGGCTGTGTGTTTCGGGTCGTTGTCATGCTGGAAGACCCAGCCACGACCCATCTTCAATGCTCTTACTGAGGGAAGGAGGTTGTTGGCCAAGATCTCGTGATACATAGCCCCATCCATCCTCCCCTCAATACGGTGCAGTTGTCCTGTCCCCTTTAGAGAAAAACATCCCCAAAGAATGATGTTTCCACCTCCATGCTTCACGGTTGGGATGGTGTTCTTGGGGTTGTACTCATCCTTCTTCTTCCTCCAAACACGGCGAGTGGAGTTTAGACCAAAAAGCTATATTTTTGTCTCATCAGACCACATGACGTTCTCCCATTCCTCCTCTGGATCATCCAGATGGTCATTGGCAAACTTCAGACATGCCTGGACATGCGCTGGCTTGAGCAGGGGGACCTTGCGTGTGCTGCAGGATTTTAATCCATGACGACGTAGTGTGTTACTAATGGTTTTCTTTGAGACTGTGGTCCCAGCTCTCTTCAGGTCATTGACCAGGTCCTGCCGTGTAGTTCTGGGCTGATCCCTCACCTTCCTCATGATCATTGATGCCCCACGAGGTGAGATCTTGCATGGAGCCACAGACCGAGGGTGATTGACCGTCATCTTGAACTTCTTCCATTTTCTAATAATTGCGCCAACAGTTGTTGCATTCTCACCAAGCTGCTTGCCTATTGTCCTGTAGCCCATCCCAGCCTTGTGCAGGTCTACAATTTTATCATTGATGTCCTTACACAGCTCTCTGGTCTTGGCAGTTGTGGAGAGGTTGGAGTCTGTTTGATTGAGTGTGTTGACAGGTGTCTTTTATACAGGTAACGAGTTCAAACAGGTGCAGTTAATACAGGTAATGAGTGGAGAACAGGAGGGCTTCTTAAAGAAAAAAAAACAGGTCTGTGAGAGCCGGAATTCTTACTGGTTGGTAGGTGATCAAATACTTATGTCATGCAATAAAATGCAAATTAATTACTTAAAAATCATACAATGTGATTTTCTGGATTTTTGTTTTAGATTCCGTCTCTCACAGTTGAGGTACAGACCTCTACATGCTTTGTAAGTAGGAAAACCTGCAAAATAGGCAGTGTATCAAATACTTGTTCTCCCCACTGTAACTGTAGACAGCATTCAGCATAATAACTAACTATAGACAGCATTAGAAATGATAACTAATTATAGACAGCATTCAGCATGATAACTAACTATAGACAGTATTCAACATGATAACTAACTATAGACAGCATTCAGCATGATAACTAACTATAGACAGCATTCAGCATGATAACTAACTACAGACAGCATTCAGCATGATAACTAACTGTAGACAGCATTAGACATGATCACTAACTATAGACAGCATTCAACATGATAACTAACTATAGACAGTATTCAACATGATAACTAACTATAGACAGCAGTCAGCATGATAACTAACTATAGACAGCATTCAGCATGATAACTAACTACAGACAGCATTCAGCATGATAACTAGCAGTAGACAGCATTAGACATGATAACTAACTATAGACAGCATTCAGCATGATAACTAACTATAGACAGCATTCAGCATGATAACTAACTACAGACAGCATTCAGCATGATAACTAGCAGTAGACAGCATTAGACATAATAACTAACTCTAGACAACATTCAGCATGATAACTAACTATAGACAGCATTCAGCATGATAACTAACTGTAGACAGCATTAGACATGATAACTAACTATAGAGAGCATTCAGCATGATAACTAACTATAGACAGAATTCAGCATAATAACTAACTGTAGACAGCATTCAGCATGATAACTAACTATAGACAGCATTCAGCATGGTAACTAACTATAGACAGCATTCAGCATGATAACTAACTATAGACAGCATTCAGCATGATAACTAACTATAGACAGCATTCAGCATGGTAACTAACTATAGACAGCATTCAGCATGATAACTAACTATAGACAGCATTCAGCATGATAACTAACTATAGACAGCATTCAGCATGATAACTAACTATAGACAACATTCAACATGATAACTAGCAGCAGACAGCATTCAGCATGATAACTAGCACTAGAGAGCATTCAGCATGATAACTAACTGTAGACAGCATTCAGCATGATAACTAACTCTAGAGAGCATTCAGCATGATAACTAACTCTAGAGAGCATTCAGCATGATAACTAACTGTAGACAGCATTTAGCATGATAACTAACTATAGACAGCATTCAGCATGATAACTAACTATAGACAGCATTCAGCATGATAACTACCTATAGACAGCATTCAGCATGATAACTAACTATAGACAGCAGTCAGCATGATAACTAACTGTAGACAGCATTCAGCATGATAACTAACTATAGACAGCATTCAGCATGATAACTAACTATAGACAGCATTCAGCATGATAACTAACTATAGACAGCAGTCAGCATGATAACTAACTGTAGACAGCATTCAGCATAATAACTAACTGTAGACAGCATTCAGCATGATAACTAACTGTAGACAGCATTCAGCATGATAACTAACTGTAGACAGCATTCAGCATAATAACTAACTATAGACAGCATTCAACATGATAACTAACTATAGACAGCATTCAGCATGATAACTAACTATAGACAGCATTCAGCATGATAACTAACTATAGACAGCATTCAGCATGATAACTAGCAGCATACAGCATTCAGCATGATAACTAACTATAGACAGCATTCAGCATGATAACTAACTATAGACAGCATTCAGCATGATAACTAACTATAGACAGCATTCAGCATGATAACTAACTATAGACAGCATTCAGCATGATAACTAACTATAGACAGCATTCAGCATGATAACTAACTATAGACAGCATTCAGCATGATAACTAACTCTAGACAGCATTCAGCATGATAACTAACTATAGACAGCATTCAGCATGATAACTAACTATAGACAGCATTCAGCATGATAACTAGCAGTAGAGAGCATTCAGCATGATAACTAACTGTAGACAGCATTCAGCATGATAACTAACACTAGACAGCATTCAGCATGATAACTAACTATATACAGCATTAGACATGATAACTAACTATAGACAGCATTCAGCATGATAACTAACTGTAGACAGCATTCAGCATGATAACTAACTATAGACAGCATTAGACATGATAACTAACTATAGACAGCATTCAGCATGATAACTAACTGTAGACAGCATTCAGCATGATAACTAACTGTAGACAGCATTAGACATGATAACTAACTATAGAGAGCATTCAGCATGATAACTAACTATAGACAGCATTCAGCATGGTAACTAACTATAGACAGCATTCAGCATGATAACTAACTATAGACAGCATTCAGCATGATAACTAACTATAGACAGCATTCAGCATGATAACTAACTATAGACAGCATTCAACATGATAACTAGCAGCAGACAGCATTCAGCATGATAACTAGCACTAGAGAGCATTCAGCATGATAACTAACTGTAGACAGCATTCAGCATGATAACTAACTCTAGAGAGCATTCAGCATGATAACTAACTCTAGAGAGCATTCAGCATGATAACTAACTGTAGACAGCATTCAGCATGATAACTAACTATAGACAGCATTCAGCATGATAACTAACTATAGACAGCATTCAGCATGATAACTACCTATAGACAGCATTCAGCATGATAACTAACTATAGACAGCAGTCAGCATGATAACTAACTGTAGACAGCATTCAGCATGATAACTAACTATAGACAGCATTCAGCATGATAACTAACTATAGACAGCATTCAGCATGATAACTAACTATAGACAGCAGTCAGCATGATAACTAACTGAAGACAGCATTCAGCATAATAACTAACTGTAGACAGCATTCAGCATGATAACTAACTGTAGACAGCATTCAGCATGATAACTAACTGTAGACAGCATTCAGCATAATAACTAACTATAGACAGCATTCAACATGATAACTAACTATAGACAGCATTCAGCATGATAACTAACTATAGACAGCATTCAGCATGATAACTAACTATAGACAGCATTCAGCATGATAACTAGCAGCATACAGCATTCAGCATGATAACTAACTATAGACAGCATTCAGCATGATAACTAACTATAGACAGCATTCAGCATGATAACTAACTATAGACAGCATTCAGCATGATAACTAACTATAGACAGCATTCAGCATGATAACTAACTATAGACAGCATTCAGCATGATAACTAACTCTAGACAGCATTCAGCATGATAACTAACTATAGACAGCATTCAGCATGATAACTAGCAGTAGAGAGCATTCAGCATGATAACTAACTGTAGACAGCATTCAGCATGATAACTAACACTAGACAGCATTCAGCATGATAACTAACTATATACAGCATTAGACATGATAACTAACTATAGACAGCATTCAGCATGATAACTAACTGTAGACAGCATTCAGCATGATAACTAACACTAGACAGCATTCAGCATGATAACTAACTATATACAGCATTAGACATGATAACTAACTATAGACAGCATTCAGCATGATAACTAACTGTAGACAGCATTCAGCATGATAACTACCTATAGACAGCATTCAGCATGATAACTAACTATAGACAGCAGTCAGCATGATAACTAACTGTAGACAGCATTCAGCATGATAACTAACTATAGACAGCATTCAGCATGATAACTAACTATAGACAGCATTCAGCATGATAACTAACTCTAGAGAGCATTCAGCATGATAACTAACTGTAGACAGCATTCAGCATGATAACTAATTATAGACAGCATTCAGCATGATAACTAACTATAGACAGCAGTCAGCATGATAACTAACTGTAGACAGCATTCAGCATAATAACTAACTGTAGACAGCATTCAGCATGATAACTAACTGTAGACAGCATTCAGCATGATAACTAACTGTAGACAGCATTCAGCATGATAACTAACTATAGACAGCATTCAGCATGATAACTAACTGTAGACAGCATTCAGCATGATAACTAACTGTAGACATTATTCAGCATAATAACTAACTATAGACATCATTCAACATGATAACTAACTATAGACAGCATTCAGCATGATAACAAACTATAGACAGCATTCAGCATGATAACTAGCAGCATACAGCATTCAGCATGATAACTAACTATAGACAGCATTCAGCATGATAACTAACTATAGACAGCATTCAGCATGATAACTAACTATAGACAGCATTCAGCATGATAACTAACTATAGACAGCATTCAGCATGATAACTAGCAGTAGAGAGAATTCAGCATGATAACTAACTATATACAGCATTCAGCATGATAACTAACTATAGACAGCATTCAGCATGATAACTAGCAGTAGAGAGCATTCAGCATGATAACTAACTGTAGACAGCATTCAGCATGATAACTAACACTAGACAGCATTCAGCATGATAACTAACTATAGACAGCATTAGACATGATAACTAACTATAGACAGCATTCAGCATGATAACTAACTGTAGACAGGATTCAGCATGATAACTAACTATAGACAGCATTAGACATGATAACTAACTATAGACAGCATTCAGCATGATAACTAACTGTAGACAGCATTCAGCATGATAACTAACTGTAGACAGCATTCAGCATGATAACTAACACTAGACAGCATTCAGCATGATAACTAACTATAGACAGCATTAGACATGATAACTAACTATAGACAGCATTCAGCATGATAACTAACTGTAGACAGCATTCAGCATGATAACTAACTATAGACAGCATTAGACATGATAACTAACTATAGACAGCATTCAGCATGATAACTAACTATAGACAGCATTCAGCATGATAACTAGCAGCAGACAGCATTCAGCATGATAACTAGCAGTAGACAGCATTCAGCATGATAACTAGCAGTAGAGAGCATTCAGCATGATAACTAACACTAGAGAGCATTCAGCATGATAACTAACTGTAGACAGCATTCAGCATGATAACTAACTATAGACAGCATTCAGCATGATAACTAACTATAGACATCATTCAGCATGATAACTAACTCTAAATAGCATTCAGCATGATAACTAACTATAGACAACATTCAGCATGATAACTAGCTATAGACAGCATTCAGCATGATAACTAACTATAGACAGCATTCATCATGATAACTAACTGTACACAGCATTCAGCATGATAACTAACTATAGACAGCATTCAGCATGATAACTAACTATAGACAGCATTCAGCATGATAACTAACTATAGACAGCATTCAGCATGATAACTAACTCTAAATAGCATTCAGCATGATAACTAACTATAGAAAACATTCAGCATGATAACTAGCTATAGACAGCATTCAGCATGATAACTAGCAGCATGCGGCATTCAGCATGGTAACTAACTATAGACAGCATTCAGCATGATAACTAACTATAGACAGCTTTCAGTATGATACCTAACTATAGACAGTATTCAGCATGATAACTAGCAGTAGACAGCATTCAGCGTGATAACTAGCAGTAGAGATCATCCAGCATGATAACTAACTGTAGACAGCATTCAACATGATAACTAACACTAGAGAGCATCCAGCATGATAACTAACTGTAGACAGCATTCAGCATGATAACTAGCAGTAGACAGCATTCAGCATGATAACTAACTGTAGACAGCATTCAGCATGATAACTAACACTAGAGAGCATTCAGCATGATAACTAACTGTAGACAGCATTCAGCATAATAACTAACTATAAACAACATTCAGCATGATAACTAACTGTAGACAGCATTCAGCATGATAACTAACTATAGACAGTATTCAGCATGATAACTAGCAGTAGACAGAATTCAGCGTGATAACTAGCAGTAGAGAGCATCCAGCATGATAACTAACTGTAGACAGCATTCAGCATGATAACTAACACTAGACAGCATTCAGCATGATAACTAACTATAGACAGCTTTAGACATGATAACTAACTATAGACAGCATTCAGCATGATAACTAACTGTAGACAGCATTCAGCATGATAACTAACTATAGACAGCATTAGACATGATAACTAACTATAGACAGCATTCAGCATGATAACTAACTGTAGACAGCATTCAGCATGATAACTAACTGTAGACAGCATTAGACATGATAACTAACTATAGAGAGCATTCAGCATGATAACTAACTATAGACAGCATTCAGCATAATAACTAACTGTAGACAGCATTCAGCATGATAACTAACTGTAGACAGCATTCAGCATGATAACTAGCACTAGAGAGCATTCAGCATGATAACTAACTGTAGACAGCAGTCAGCATGATAACTAACACTAGACAGCATTCAGCATGATAACTAACTATATACAGCATTAGACATGATAACTAACTATAGACAGCATTCAGCATGATAACTAACTGTAGACAGCATTCAGCATGATAACTACCTATAGACAGCATTCAGCATGATAACTAACTATAGACAGCAGTCAGCATGATAACTAACTGTAGACAGCATTCAGCATGATAACTAACTATAGACAGCATTCAGCATGATAACTAACTATAGACAGCATTCAGCATGATAACTAACTCTAGAGAGCATTCAGCATGATAACTAACTGTAGACAGCATTCAGCATGATAACTAATTATAGACAGCATTCAGCATGATAACTAACTATAGACAGCAGTCAGCATGATAACTAACTGTAGACAGCATTCAGCATAATAACTAACTGTAGACAGCATTCAGCATGATAACTAACTGTAGACAGCATTCAGCATGATAACTAACTGTAGACAGCATTCAGCATGATAACTAACTATAGACAGCATTCAGCATGATAACTAACTGTAGACAGCATTCAGCATGATAACTAACTGTAGACATTATTCAGCATAATAACTAACTATAGACATCATTCAACATGATAACTAACTATAGACAGCATTCAGCATGATAACAAACTATAGACAGCATTCAGCATGATAACTAGCAGCATACAGCATTCAGCATGATAACTAACTATAGACAGCATTCAGCATGATAACTAACTATAGACAGCATTCAGCATGATAACTAACTATAGACAGCATTCAGCATGATAACTAACTATAGACAGCATTCAGCATGATAACTAGCAGTAGAGAGAATTCAGCATGATAACTAACTATATACAGCATTCAGCATGATAACTAACTATAGACAACATTCAGCATGATAACTAGCAGTAGAGAGCATTCAGCATGATAACTAACTGTAGACAGCATTCAGCATGATAACTAACACTAGACAGCATTCAGCATGATAACTAACTATAGACAGCATTAGACATGATAACTAACTATAGACAGCATTCAGCATGATAACTAACTGTAGACAGGATTCAGCATGATAACTAACTATAGACAGCATTAGACATGATAACTAACTATAGACAGCATTCAGCATGATAACTAACTGTAGACAGCATTCAGCATGATAACTAACTGTAGACAGCATTCAGCATGATAACTAACACTAGACAGCATTCAGCATGATAACTAACTATAGACAGCATTAGACATGATAACTAACTATAGACAGCATTCAGCATGATAACTAACTGTAGACAGCATTCAGCATGATAACTAACTATAGACAGCATTAGACATGATAACTAACTATAGACAGCATTCAGCATGATAACTAACTATAGACAGCATTCAGCATGATAACTAGCAGCAGACAGCATTCAGCATTCAGCTTTTTTCCATCTACGTAACATTGCAAAAATCAGAAATTTTCTGTCCAAAAATGATGCAGAAAAATTAATCCATGCATTTGTTACTTCTAGATTAGACTACTGCAATGCTCTATTTTCCGGCTACCCGGATAAAGCACTAAATAAACTTCAGTTAGTGCTAAATACGGCTGCTAGAATCCTGACTAGAACCAAGAAATTTGATCATATTACTCCAGTGCTAGCTTCCCTACACTGGCTTCCTGTTAAGGCAAGGGCTGATTTCAAGGTTTTACTGTTAACCTATAAAGCGTTACATGGGCTTGCTCCTACCTATCTTTCCGAGTTGGTCCTGCCGTACATACCAATACGTACGCTACGGTCACAAGACGCAGGCCTCCTAATTGTCCCTAGAATTTCTAAGCAAACAGCGGGAGGCAGGGCTTTCTCCTATAGATCTCCATTTTTATGGAACAGTCTGCCTACCCATGTGAGAGACGCAGACTCGGTCTCAACCTTTAAGTCTTTACTGAAGACTTATCTCTTCAGTAGGTCATATGATTGAGTGTAGTCTGGCCCAGGAGTGTGAAGGTGAACGGAAAGGCTGGAGCAACGAACAGCCCTTGCTGTCTCTGCCAGGCCGGTTCCCCTCTCCACTGGGGTTCTCTGCCTCTAACCCTGTTGCAGGGGCTGAGTCACTGGCCTGCTGGTGCTCTTTCATGCCGTCCCTGGGAGGGGTGCGTCACTTGAGTGGGTTGAGTTACTGACGTGATCTTCCTGTCTGGGTTGGCGCCCCCCCCCCCCCCTTGGTTTGTGCTGTGGTGGAGACCTCTGTGGGCTATACTCGGCCTTGTCTCAGGATTGTAAGTTGGTGGTTGGGGATATCCCTCTAGTGGTGCGGGGGCTGTGCTTTGGCGGAGTGGGTGGGGTTATATCCTTCCTGTTTGGCCCTGTCCGGGGGTTTCTTCGGATGGGGCCACAGTGTCTCCGGACCGCTCCTGTCTCAGCCTCCAGTATTTATGCTGCAGTAGTTTATGTGTCGGGGGGCTGGGGTTAGTTGGTTATACCTGGAGTACTTCTCCTGTCTTATCCAGTGTCCTGTGTGAATTTAAGTATGCTCTCTCTAATTCTCTCGTTCTCTCTTTCTCTCTGAGAACCTGAGCCCTAGGACCATACGTCAGGACTACCGGGCATGATGACACCCTGCTGCCCCCAGTCCGCCTGGCCTTGCTGCTATTCCAGTTTCAACTGTTCTGCCTGCGGCTACGAAACCCCTACCTGTCCCATACCTGCTGTTTTCAACTCTAAATGATCGGCTATGAAAAGCCAACTGAGAGACCTGAGCCCTAGGACCAT
This sequence comes from Coregonus lavaretus, assembly GCF_964263955.1. Lineage (NCBI taxonomy): Eukaryota > Metazoa > Chordata > Actinopteri > Salmoniformes > Salmonidae > Coregonus > Coregonus lavaretus. The sequence goes on from NW_028166831.1 coordinate 14,545, forward strand.
ACGTCGGGACTACCGGCCGTGGTGACTCCTTGCTATCCCCAGTCCGCCTGGCCTTGCTGCTATTCCAGTTTAAACTGTTCTGCCTGCGGTTATGGAACCCCTACCTGTCCCAGACCTGCTGTTTTAAACTCTAATGATCGGCTATGAAAAGCCAACTGAGATTTATTCCTGATTATTATTTGACCATGCTTGTCACTTATGAACATTTTTGAACATCTTGGCATGGTTCTGTTATAATCTCCACCCGGCACAGCCAGAAGAGGACTGGCCACCCCTCATAGCCTGGTTCCTCTCTAGGTTTCTTCCTAGGTTTTGCCTTTCTAGGGAGTTTTTCCTAGCCACCGTGCTTCTACACCTGCATTACTAGCTGTTTGGGGTTTTAGGCTGGGTTTCTGTACAGCACTTCGAGATATTAGCTGATGTAAGAAGGGCTATATAAAATAAAATTGATTGATTGATTGATGATAACTAGCAGTAGACAGCATTCAGCATGATAACTAGCAGTAGAGAGCATTCAGCATGATAACTAACACTAGAGAGCATTCAGCATGATAACTAACTGTAGACAGCATTCAGCATGATAACTAACTATAGACAGCATTCAGCATGATAACTAACTATAGACATCATTCAGCATGATAACTAACTCTAAATAGCATTCAGCATGATAACTAACTATAGACAACATTCAGCATGATAACTAGCTATAGACAGCATTCAGCATGATAACTAACTATAGACAGCATTCAGCATGATAACTAACTGTACACAGCATTCAGCATGATAACTAACTATAGACAGCATTCAGCATGATAACTAACTATAGACAGCATTCAGCATGATAACTAACTATAGACAGCATTCAGCATGATAACTAACTCTAAATAGCATTCAGCATGATAACTAACTATAGAAAACATTCAGCATGATAACTAGCTATAGACAGCATTCAGCATGATAACTAGCAGCATGCGGCATTCAGCATGGTAACTAACTATAGACAGCATTCAGCATGATAACTAACTATAGACAGCTTTCAGTATGATACCTAACTATAGACAGTATTCAGCATGATAACTAGCAGTAGACAGCATTCAGCGTGATAACTAGCAGTAGAGATCATCCAGCATGATAACTAACTGTAGACAGCATTCAACATGATAACTAACACTAGAGAGCATCCAGCATGATAACTAACTGTAGACAGCATTCAGCATGATAACTAGCAGTAGACAGCATTCAGCATGATAACTAACTGTAGACAGCATTCAGCATGATAACTAACACTAGAGAGCATTCAGCATGATAACTAACTGTAGACAGCATTCAGCATAATAACTAACTATAAACAACATTCAGCATGATAACTAACTGTAGACAGCATTCAGCATGATAACTAACTATAGACAGTATTCAGCATGATAACTAGCAGTAGACAGAATTCAGCGTGATAACTAGCAGTAGAGAGCATCCAGCATGATAACTAACTGTAGACAGCATTCAGCATGATAACTAACACTAGACAGCATTCAGCATGATAACTAACTATAGACAGCTTTAGACATGATAACTAACTATAGACAGCATTCAGCATGATAACTAACTGTAGACAGCATTCAGCATGATAACTAACTATAGACAGCATTAGACATGATAACTAACTATAGACAGCATTCAGCATGATAACTAACTGTAGACAGCATTCAGCATGATAACTAACTGTAGACAGCATTAGACATGATAACTAACTATAGAGAGCATTCAGCATGATAACTAACTATAGACAGCATTCAGCATAATAACTAACTGTAGACAGCATTCAGCATGATAACTAACTGTAGACAGCATTCAGCATGATAACTAGCACTAGAGAGCATTCAGCATGATAACTAACTGTAGACAGCAGTCAGCATGATAACTAACTCTAGAGAGCATTCAGCATGATAACTAACTCTAGAGAGCATTCAGCATGATAACTAATTATAGAGAGCATTCAGCATGATAACTAACTGTAGACAGCATTCAGCATGATAACTAACTATAGACAGCATTCAGCATGATAACTAACTATAGACAGCATTCAGCATGATAACTACCTATAGACAGCATTCAGCATGATAACTACCTATAGACAGCAGTCAGCATGATAACTAACTGTAGACAGCATTCAGCATGATAACTAACTATAGACAGCATTCAGCATGATAACTAACTATAGACAGCATTCAGCATGATAACTAACTCTAGAGAGCATTCAGCATGATAACTAACTGTAGACAGCATTCAGCATGATAACTAACTATAGACAGCATTCAGCATGATAACTAACTATAGACAGCATTCAGCATGATAACTAACTATAGACAGCATTCAGCATGATAACTAACTATAGACAGCAGTCAGCATGATAACTAACTGTAGACAGCATTCAGCATAATAACTAACTATAGACAGCATTCAGCATGATAACTAACTATAGACAGCATTCAGCATGATAACTAACTATAGACAGCATTCAGCATGATAACTAGCAGCATACAGCATTCAGCATGATAACTAACTATAGACAGCATTCAGCATGATAACTAACTATAGACAGCATTCAGCATGATAACTAACTATAGACAGCATTCAGCATGATAACTAACTATAGACAGCATTCAGCATGATAACTAGCAGTAGAGAGAATTCAGCATAATAACTAACTATAGACAGTATTCAGCATAATAACTAACTATAGACAGCATTCAGCATGATAACTAGCAGTAGAGAGCATTCAGCATGATAACTAACTGTAGACCGCATTCAGCATGATAACTAACACTAGACAGCATTCAGCATGATAACTAACTATAGACAGCATTAGACATGATAACTAACTATAGACAGCATTCAGCATGATAACTAACTGTAGACAGCATTCAGCATGATAACTAACTATAGACAGCATTAGACATGATAACTAACTATAGACAGCATTCAGCATGATAACTAACTGTAGACAGCTTTCAGTATGATAACTAACTATATACAGTATTCAGCATGATAACTAGCAGTAGACAGCATTCAGAGTGATAACTAGCAGTAGAGAGCATCCAGCATGATAACTAACTGTAGACAGCATTCAGCATGATAACTAAAACTAGAGAGCATCCAGCATGATAACTAACTGTAGACAGCATTCAGCATGATAACTAGCAGTAGACAGCATTCAGCATGATAACTAACTATAGACAGCTTTCAGTATGATAACTAACTATAGACAGTATTCAGCATGATAACTAGCAGTAGAAAGCATTCAGCGTGATAACTAGCAGTAGAGAGCATCCAGCATGATAACTAACTGTAGACAGCATTCAGCATGATAACTAACACTAGAGAGCATCCAGCATGATAACTAACTGTAGACAGCATTCAGCATGATAACTAGCAGTAGACAGCATTCAGCATGATAACTAACTGTAGACAGCATTCAGCATGATAACTAACACTAGAGAGCATTCAGCATGATAACTAACTGTAGACAGCATTCAGCATAATAACTAACTATAGACAACATTCAGCATGATAACTAACTGTAGACAGCATTCAGCATGATAACTAACTATAGACAGTATTCAGCATGATAACTAGCAGTAGACAGCATTCAGCGTGATAACTAGCAGTAGAGAGCATCCAGCATGATAACTAACTGTAGACAGCATTCAGCATGATAACTAACACTAGAGAGCATCCAGCATGATAACTAACTGTAGACAGCATTCAGCATGATAACTAGCAGTAGACAGCATTCAGCATGATAACTAACTGTAGACAGCATTCAGCATGATAACTAACACTAGAGAGCATTCAGCATGATAACTAACTGTAGACAACATTCAGCATAATAACTAACTATAGACAACATTCAGCATGATAACTAACTGTAGACAGCATTCAGCATGATAACTAACACTAGAGAGCATTCAGCATGATAACTAACTATAGACAGCATTCAGCATGATAACTAACTGTAGACAGCATTCAGCATGATAACTAACACTAGAGAGCATTCAGCATAATAACTAACTCTAGACAACATTCAGCATGATAACTAACTATAGACAGCATTCAGCATGATAACTAACTGTAGACAGCATTCAGCATGATAACTAACACTAGACAGCATTCAGCATAATAACTAACTATAGACAGCATTCAGCATGATAACTAACTGTAGACAGCATTCAGCATGATAACTAACTATAGACAGCATTCAGCATGATAACTAACACTAGAGAGCATTCAGCATGATAACTAACTCTAGACAACATTCAGCATAATAACTAACTCTAGACAACATTCAGCATGATAACTAACTAACTGTAGACAGCATTCAGCATGATAACTAACTACAGACAGCATTCAGCATGATAACTAACTGTAGACAGCATTCAGCATGATAACTAACTGTAGACAGCATTCAGCATGATAACTAACTATAGACAGCATTCAGCATGATAACTAACTATAGACAGCATTCATCATGGTAACTAACTATAGACAGCATTCAGCATAATAACTAACTCTAGACAACATTCAGCATGATATATAACTATAGACAGCATTCAGCATGATAACTAACTATAGACAGCATTCAGCATGATAACTAACTATAGACAGCATTCATTATGATAACTACCTATAGACAGCATTCAGCATGATAACTAACACTAGACAGCATTCATCATGGTAACTAACTATAGACAGCATTCAGCATAATAACTAACTCTAGACAGCATTCAGCATGATAACTAACTACAGACAGCATTCAGCATGATAACTAGCAGTAGACAGCATTCAGCGTGATAACTAGCAGTAGAGAGCATCCAGCATGATAACTAACTGTAGACAGCATTCAGCATGATAACTAACACTAGACAGCATTCAGCATGATAACTAACTATAGACAGCATTAGACATGATAACTAACTATAGACAGCATTCAGCATGATAACTAACTGTAGACAGCATTCAGCATGATAACTAACTATAGACAGCATTAGACATGATAACTAACTATAGACAGCATTCAGCATGATAACTAACTGTAGACAGCATTCAACATGATAACTAACTGTAGACAGCATTAGACATGATAACTAACTATAGAGAGCATTCAGCATGATAACTAACTATAGACAGCATTCAGCATAATAACTAACTGTAGACAGCATTCAGCATGATAACTAACTGTAGACAGCATTCAGCATGATAACTAACTGTAGACAGCATTCAGCATGATAACTAACTATAGACAGCATTCAGCATGGTAACTAACTATAGATAGCATTCAGCATGATAACTAACTATAGACAGCAATCAGCATGATAACTAACTATAGACAGCATTCAGCATGGTAACTAACTATAGACAGCATTCAGCATGATAACTAACTATAGACAGCATTCAGCATGATAACTAACTATAGACAGCATTCAGCATGATAACTAACTATAGACAGCATTCAACATGATAACTAGCAGCAGACAGCATTCAGCATGATAACTAACACTAGAGAGCATTCAGCATGATAACTAACTGTAGACAGCATTCAGCATGATAACTAACTCTAGAGAGCATTCAGCATGATAACTAACTCTAGAGAGCATTCAGCATGATAACTAACTCTAGAGAGCATTCAGCATGATAACTAACTGTAGACAGCATTCAGCATGATAACTAACTATAGACAGCATTCAGCATGATAACTAACTATAGACAGCATTCAGCATGATAACTACCTATAGACAGCATTCAGCATGATATCTAACTATAGACAGCATTCAGCATGATAACTAACTATAGACAGCATTCAGCATGATAACTAACTCTAGAGAGCATTCAGCATGATAACTAACTGTAGACAGCATTCAGCATGATAACTAACTATAGACAGCATTCAGCATGATAACTAACTATAGACAGCATTCAGCATGATAACTAACTATAGACAGCATTCAGCATGATAACTAACTATAGACAGCAGTCAGCATGATAACTAACTGTAGACAGCATTCAGCATAATAACTAACTATAGACAGCATTCAGCATGATAACTAACTATAGACAGCATTCAGCAAGATAACTAACTATAGACAGCATTCAGCATGATAACTAGCAGCATACAGCATTCAGCATGATAACTAACTATAGACAGCATTCAGCATGATAACTAACTATAGACAGCATTCAGCATGATAACTAACTATAGACAGCATTCAGCATGATAACTAACTATAGACAGCATTAGACATGATAACTAACTATAGACAGCATTCAGCATGATAACTAACTGTAGACAGCATTCAGCATGATAACTAACTGTAGACAGCATTCAGCATGATAACTAACACTAGACAGCATTCAGCATGATAACTAACTATAGACAGCATTAGACATGATAACTAACTATAG
>NW_028166830.1:0-5000 GCF_964263955.1 Coregonus lavaretus
AAGAGATGGAGACGTTGCGGAAACAGGACGACGGCCATCGCACTGCCATCTCCTCTCCTCCTGCACGTCACTCTGTTATATTGTGTGTGTGCTCATAACATAAAGACAGCCAAACACTGTCTATTAGTCCACAAGTTTCTCATTCTCTCTCTACACTACCACAGGCACACAAATAAGCCATTATTTCATTTTCCCAAGATAGTAGCCTTTTCAGTTGGCACATTTAATGAATTTATATCCATTGGTATTTTGTATAATTAGGCTACAGCGGGCTGATATCAAACCTGGACACATATTTACTCTAAATATCAGTTTCTTGCTTGGGAAAAAGTCCCCCTCCAGTCCTACCTATTGCTTTTCTCCCTCTCCATCCCCATGAGAGCTAAATTGCTTTGCTCCAGGCAGAGAAAATATGGATGGTTAACTTTCCCCACAAGGTCAAACCCTCCCTGAACAGAGTTAAGACTTGGGTTGACCTTACAGTCCATTAAAGTGAACAGCTGAACCACAGTCATCAAGGGAGAGAGCACTGGAGATATGCTCGCTCCCAGCTTTGCTTAGTCTTACAGAAATGTGTTTGTGTGTGTGTGTGTTTGTGTGTGTGTGCATGTGTTTTCGTCAGCAGCATCATTTACAGGAAGTTTTTACTCCAGTATGGCTGCCGTCAATAACAGCTACACCCAAATAAACTCTTAAGAGCACTCTAACATCGCAGGGTTGGCTATCTGCTTTGATATCTTCCCTTCATTATGCCACTGGAGAGCAATACTTTCAACTCTTCCAACAACCCTCCACCAGCTAATATGTCCAAAGTTACTCCATAGTACTGGACAAGCAGCTCATCATAACATGTAGGAGGATACTGGGGTCAAGCCACCTGACCTGTGTGTTTATGGTCCGGGGCTGAGCATTGAGAAGCAGCGTGTGGGTGAGAGATACGCAATTAGGGGGAGCATCAGGTCCGTCCAGAAAGGCTCAGAGCTGACATTGGGTGGAGCGCTGCACCCCTCACAAAGTGGAGAAAGATAGAGAGATAGAGAAATAAGAGAGAGCGAGAGCGAGAGAGAGTGTGTTTCAGATAGCCATCAGCACTAATGACTGGCTTCCATCATTACTGGCATCATTACTGGCCCTAAGTTGGCCTTATTGTGCTCCTTCACCAGACATAATTAACACTAGTTCTAGATCTTTAAAATAAATACAAACCTTCTCAAAACACCAAACACAGAATGTTAGGAGGAATGTGGTCTAGCCTAATCTGTATCCAAAACTTCAATGCAAAAGTAGGCTAAAGGGTTAAGTGAGGGCATGGCTGGGGATTGTTTGTGGGTGAGGGACAGGTGTGTTTTTACTTTTTGGCTTAGCTAAGCTTGATAAGATCACAAAAACAGAGGTATTTTCTACCTTTGTACCTTTGTTTTCTAGATGTGTGCGTTCGCATCGTGAATTTTGGCAGTGTGTGTGTGTGTGTGTGTGTGAGAGTGTGTGTGTGTGTGTGTGTGTGTGTGTGTGTGTGTGTGTGTGTGTGTGTGTGTGTGAATGAACTGGCCAAGGGCAGCGGAGTGTGTGTAGTCCCTGTCCCTGCACCTGTTGCTGCAGTAATAAATGGAGTTGACATGCGGCCATGGCTGTGTCCCTTTCTTTTTGCTGGATCAGTGGAGTGAGCTGCAGACAGAGGAGAGGAGGGTCACTGAGGTGGGCACACCTCCTGTCTGTCTGTAATCAGGCACCAAGGTAACGCTTACTCTCCCATTCCCCCCTGAATGGTCACTTTAACATTCCCCTGGACAATATGACCTTAAAGGACCATGCCAACACCCCCATCACGCTCACACTTCAGGGCGGCTTAGAGGGGACTTTAACAGTTCCATAAACGTCCAGAGCAACAAATGTATCTGCTGTGCTGACTGACTCCCAGGTGCTAGCAGAGAATTTTAACTATGACTTCTTGTATTGCGTCTACGGAAGAGAGGCACATCACTTTCTTTACCTTTATCTTTCCATTTTCATTCAAACCCACCTGCACTGGGCTGAGAAATACTTAGACAAGTGCATAAAATAGAATATGATCGCTTCACAGAAATAGATAGAGAAATAGAAGGGAGAAAGAGAGCCAGAGAGATAGAGAAATATGGGCTCCTGCACCTCCCGGCTGGGCTGTGCTGTACTTATTCGGAATCATCGCTGAGGCTCTCGACTGCTTAGCGTTTCATTTCTAATACAGGGATTTATGGTGAGGGGGAATACAGCATCAGCTTATTCTGGAGGCAAACTTGGCGCCCTGCCTGAGCTATAAGAAAAATAAGAACTTGGATGTTGTGTTGTCCTGGCTTTGGTAAGCGTTGCTGTAGCGTTAGAGGAGAGTCGGAGGGCGATCTGATTCCCTTGAAGAAGCGGGCCAATAGAGCCAGACAACTCTAGCGGTAAAAGTATGGGACACAGTCTCTCCAGACACAGAAGGAATTAACTTTTATTTCTCCTTCATTTACATGTCGCAGCCAGCGGCCTATTAACTCTATTTTCAATCTAACAATTTATGTTTGCGTCTGCCAGCTTAGCCAGACAATTGCAGTATCAGTGGAAAGAAAAACTCTGTGAGTTTAGCAGCAGTATTGAGACTATGTTATTAACCTGAGAATGCAGATGATGTCATACTCATAGCAAAAGGTGTGTAACAAACATCTGGCCTCATCACACAATAATAACCATGTAATCTATCAACAGCAATAAATATGAAAAGTAAAGCTCCCAATCGTGATGGTTCAAATTCTGAGGAAAAGCCAGCCATTAATTCGGCACCTGTCTCTGCTTGAACCTCGCCCTTTGATGGAGAGAGAAATGAGAATGCGCAGCAACTGGGAGTTCATGGAATGGAGGACACCTTCAATGCAGTTGTTCTCCCACAAGTCTAGCTTACTAGGAATCCAGGTCTAAAACAATACCATTGAAGGAGAGAGGAGATTCAGCAACACTTGGAGGACAATGGAATTCAATAAAAAAAAGATTATTGCTAAAAGTAGAACCAACACATTTTGGCTTTCAACAGTTTTTTCCAACACAATGCCATTAACAGCAACTGTTGAGTGCACACCTTTGTAAAATGTCACCATGTTTCTATGTTATCAAATCTAGGAATTTGCGATGACAAGATGTAGCCTTTTCCAATGATGAGCAACAGTAGGCCTACCAACTACCAAGGTTTTGAAAATTGGTAGCCTACTACTTTAATGTGTCACTTTCAGCCATATTGCCCTTCAGCACTTTAAATAGAGCAAAGTGTGATTGAGGGAGGCAGCTGCTCCAAGTTATCAGTCACTCCAAATTAATGCCAGATAAGATCTGCAGCGAGCTATCAAAGCAGGTATAGCCTACATGAGAGGCTGTGTCAAAGGGAAACGGGGAGGAAACATATCTCAAAGAAAATGCTTCTAAATTGCATTCCTATCGTCCAACACCACCCTTGTTATTCAAGTTAGACGCTGACTGTTTCAGTGATGCTCTGAGAGCTCAGTAAGAGCTGATTGCCTTGAGAATCCTCCCCTCACACCGTTCGTTCACCCACATGAACACAGAGCCAAAGAAACGCTCAACTTGGTATCTGAGCGGAATATAGATGTGGCTGTATACAAGAGTTAAGCCGTGATTTGCACATAGCTCCACACTTTACCCGGTTCCGCCCATTGGACGCCTATGTGAACGGCATCCGTAAACCGACTGACTGACCACTGCAGACTAATGCCAAACTCGACACTCTCCCCAAGACGACCAGGTGCCACAAATGCGACATGTAACACATTGTCAGTATTATTCATCGACTGCCTCCTAATCATATCTTTCGTGGTATTACCTTATAAAGTTACTGTATGTGTACCGTTCTGAAATTATTAGACTATATTGGCTTCATTTAGTTTCTTTTTAAATAGAGATTTCATTCAATCTATACAGACAATCATTAAATATCGTAAGCTATAGCCTATGCAATGCAAATAACCATTACCCCTTTGCCGTTCATTAAGTGGCATGTTAAAGATCAGAATATAAATCATTGATAAAGATCAGAATATAAATCATTGATGAACAGCTGCGGGAGAGCGCTATGCAATGCCACATAAAACACTCCGGCTTACCTGTGAGACAAGGAACGCAATGAGGATGCCGATATCAATCTCCATGGTCTCAATTCTCTGGGAATAAAATTCAAAACAAGGTACAGGTTTGACCAGCTCTGCTCATAATTCCAGAGTCAAACTGCCAGTGCGAGAGTAAAAGAGCTTGCTGCGAGCTGCCAACTTCCCAAATAGAACTGCAGCCTCTAAGCATTGGATAGAGGCGCGGAGACCACAACCAATAGATTTATAGGGGGATTTTTTATACCCGTCGGCATCTGTATCAATCAGAAACATTATAGGGTCCGAATTGTATTATATATAGACAAATTACATGTACTGATTCACATTCATATGTGTTTGAATATTATATTATATATGATTAGTCAGCTTATAAAGCTTGGATGTAGGCAAAAAAAAAAATCGATCTGTAAATAATAGGGTTATATGTCTGCATATCAGATGAGAAGATGTATGCCTTAATGCAAGATTTGTCATTTAAAATGAAAGAGCGAGAGAACATAACCTATATCACATAGCCTAATAAAACGTGTTGACACATGCACCGTTTCATGAGACGACATTATTGAAGAAGCATTGGCAGAACCGTACACCTTTTTCTTATTCTCATCTCACTATTCTTCATTTGGAAATGTGTGGGAGTTTGACAGCACTTCAGAAGCGGCATTTTATTCCCTCAAGTCTGCGTGCCCCGAGCCTCAGGGCATGTTTTTTGCTGAGGACGAGAGATTTGACAGTGGCAGGGAGGGTTGCGTTTGGGTGGAAAATAAAGCCTCTAAATGCTATTCACCGGGAGCCCCTGAGAAACTGATGGTTGCTGTGACCTCACTTGGGTAAATCGAACACATTTTACTTCAGAAAAATATGACTTGT